>NW_011499856.1:2887591-2936420 GCF_000495115.2 Populus euphratica
ATTTGGTGTAACTGACACTTGTGTTATAAAGAAACTTGATTTGTTGTTAACATAAATTATAATCATAAATACCTGATAAAATTATATTATTATAGTTAACCTCCTTATGGTTCCACCCGGTCTTGTCGGGTTATCTATTATTTTGACATTTCTACTCTTGGGAGAAGACATCAATCGTTTGATTGTGTCAATGCTCAATTTCCAACAATCCAAATATAAAAAAAAATAGAAAAAAAAATATTAATCAATAGAATAGATAAAAAAAAAAAGAGCGAACCCAAGCAAGTCTGATAAACCTCAAAAGCTATATTAAGCAAATGAGATAACCTAATAGAAGAAATAAAAAAATTATGAAGAATAATTAAAGAAATAGAATTGCCATGCATTAACCTTTCCCTTTTAAAAAAAATATTCTTCGGGTGTGTTTTGAGTGTTTTTCTTCATTTTGTTTTTTCTCTTGCATTATCCAATTATTTCATTTAACTAACTAATAATACAAAGAGAGATTTTTCTTTGGGTTCTTTCGATAATGAGTTTCAGCCAATGATACGCAACATGGTTTTTAAGATTAGCTTGATATCTGATCATCATTTATATTTAGGTTTTATTTGTTTTTATGTTTTAAATGCGCTTTTAAAAAAAATTAATTTTTTTCTTTGCTTTAAATTAATAGTTTTTTAGTGTTTTCAGATCATTTTGATGTGTTGATGTGAAAAATAATTTTTTAAAAATAAAAAATATTATTTTGATGTATTTTCGAGTGAAAAACACTTTAAAAAACAACTGCAACCACACTCTCAAACATGTTCTTCATCTGTAAGAAGGTTATTAGTAAGATTTCCTTCCATTTAATTTGCATTAAGAAAATATTAACAAAACATGACAGGACTGTTAGATTTTCACACTGTAGATAAGGAAATAAATATTATTTCTTAACCATGGCAACCATGAAGATCATCTTCCCATATAATAAATCTTGATAAAGTTTATAAAAAAACTTGAAAAAAATTTCAATATTTTTCATTAATTTCCATAAAATTAAAATGGAGAATTAATTGACCAATAACTTCAATGTTTAATTGAGTTAATAAAAAACCACTTAATTGATCACTAAAAAAAGAGATTGAATATTTATCTAAATCTCGAATTTAGTCCACTAAAATTTAATAATTTTGAATTAATAAAATTAAATTTTATTATAAAAAAGCAAGAATCAACTAAGAACAAAATATTTTCTCGATACCTAAAGATCTCCATACACAATTAGTACTTAAAAGTATATTTTTATCAAGATTTTATATTATTATTTTGTACTTAAAGTATTAATAACTCCTTAATTAAAGCATGCTTATAATAACATATCTAATAAATATAAGATACCTTTAATTTATGATAAATATTCATCTTAAATGTAAGCCTATCACATAAATAAAATTATTGATTGATAAGCTTAACAAATGAAATTGAAAAGACAAAGAAAGGACCAAACTTAGAAAAATGATACTAATTCAATCAAAATTGAAACACCATTCGGTTATAGGGTTATATCTAGAATTGTAGATTTTGAATTTCACACATGGCTAGAAACCTAAGACATAGGCCTACAACATTTATGATAGTCCAAAACTCAATTCTACCATTTGAAAATCCAAATCTTAGCATCAAAAGAAAAGTTCAAATTTATCTTGCAACTCAGACATTATTCAGTGTTCAGCCCATATCTCGAGTTTTAGAAGTCCAAATGCATTAATTTTTTTTGGTTGAAAAGCTGAGACAATTTTCTAAAATTTTCATGTAGATAATCTGTTCAAATTCTGATGTTAGCAATGATATTTTCTCCAGACAAAAAGATAAGGATTGTTATCAAAATCAAGATGTGGCCACCCACTCAACAATTAGTCATCAAATCAATAATTCTAAATTTTAGCCTATAAAAGGAGGCATTTGCCATGTATTTAGGCATCTTGATTTGCAGATCAAGATCATGTTCTTGCACTCTTTTTATATTTTTATAATACTTAAGTTTTACTTTCATTAATATCTTATTTATACCTTTCATTTCCTTTCCTTTACTTAGTTAACTTATATCTTATTTATTTATGTTTCTTTCTTTCATTATGTTTAGTTAAGTTTATTATGTCAAGATGAAAAGCTTACACTAATAGTGTAAGAATAAGTATAATATAAACTTAATATGAACTTTAATGTTTGATACTAACATATTTTATATTTATTATCTTACTCACTCTTAATATCTTTCTTGTTAAATGGTTAATCTAGATTTGTGTTGAACAACCCCTGATACAACAAATACTTAGCATTTTCATATCCCAACTATATGATATAATCGACACTTGTGCTATGAAAAAAACTTGATTTGTTGTTAACATAAGTTATCACCATGAATACCTGACAACATTTACAAGTATTGACATTACTCAAATTAGATAATTAATATAATCATATTAATAAATTATAATCCAATTGGAACCACCTTTGTGTGTGGTTTCTAGTTGAATAATAAAAGAAGTTTATATTATACTTATTTAAAATATCATTAGTGGATCATCTAGTTTTAAAAATTGTTTTATATTTGTTTAAATCTTTACATCAATAACACATCTCAAAGCTCTCTTCAACTCCTTTTCTATTATTATTTATTTCTTTATTTATAGTTTATACAATTAATCTTCTTGTGGTTTGACCCCCGTCTTACTGGGTTATTTATTATTTCGACACTCTTACACTTAGAAGGAGACATCAACTATTTGATCATGTCAACTCCCATGTTTATGATAAAACCATAAGCAATGAGAGGTCCACCTTGAGTTTTTCAAAGGCCTTTTGACACTCTAATATCCATTTAAAGTTAGAAATATTTATTAAAGTTTTTAAGAAAGGCAAGTTGGGCTCCTTAAATGAGTAATGAATCTTTTGAGGGTGACCAATCTTCTCATAAGGTGTCGAACCTTTTTCATTGATCGAGGGAGACTGACTAAGTCAAGTGGATTATAGTAAGACAACTCTCATTTGGTTTAATTTTAAATTTAGGTTATGCAAGAAGTTGCGTTGAAGGTTTTTTATGTCAATTTTATTATTTTTTCTCATTTTTATTCTCAAATTTTTTTACCAGTTGGTCGGGATGCCTTTAGATTAATTAAATCAATTAAGAGATGTTGGGATAATTTCACATCATTTAATTTTAAATAGACTAGGTGAGTAGTCGGATAATAAGAATTTATGGTTGACTCGTTAGGCTCAATATAATATAAATACAAAAATAATTTTTTATAACCTTGATATTTTTTTGTTATGTTCAAAAAATTCTTAATCTAACTTATAGCGAAGTGCATACATGTAAACAATGAGTATGTTATATAACGGAGAGACACATCTAAACAAATCCCTACTACATTGATATTAAATTTAAACTTTTAATATTTTAGCAAGTATGGCTAAACAAAAATTTCTTTTGCTCCCAAGGAAAAAAGCTCTTGATTTATGACTTCATCATAATCACAAAACCTTGTAAATCAAAAGTTTGTAAACAAAAGGAAACCAAAACAAAAAAAAAAGAAGCTATTGCGAAATTATTGTCCCAAAGTTTCTTCGTGAAATTTTAGGTATTTATGACCAAAATCTTTGTGATAGATTAATTATGACCACAAAATTCAGGTACAAATCTGTCAAAAAACATTAAGCAAGAAGGAAAAGGAAAGAAAAAACTTTGCAACCGATTTTGTGACTACATGGCTTGAGTTTTAAGACAGTACCACAAATAATAATAATAATTGTGACCCAGATTTGCGTGCAGCCACAAACTGGTTAGAAATAATAAAATCATTTGCCACCAATTTATTCTCAGCTACAAATTTCAATTACAATTACAATTGTCCTAATTTTAGTAGGATATTAGTTACATTACCCACACCATACTGCAAGTTAATTTTTTTATATAAAAAATATAAAAAAAATTAAGATTCAAATTTATATAAAGTTATACCTATGAGTCTTGAGTTTGGCGTAACGTCTGATTCAAGAGTAATATTTATAATATTAATAATAACATTAATGAAGAAAAAAAATCAACTAGAAGAAAAAAGCTAATTAAGAAAAAGAAAAAAATTGAATTAACTGGGTTAACCCTTCAAACCAAGTTAACTCGTCAAACCTGGGATTCGTGTCATGAAAGTTTAATAACTAAATAGAAAAAAAATGACGGGTTAATATGTTAAACTTAGAATACGTGTCATGAAAGTCTGATAATTAAATAGAAATAAATTTAACATTAACAAACTAAACTAAACAAAAAAATTAATTAAAAAGAAGAAAAGCAAAAATTCTGAGTTAACCCATCAAACTCGGGATCCATATCATAAAAATATGATAACTAAATAAAAACTTTAACATTAACAAACTAAATTAAATAAAAAATTTATTAAAAGAAAAAAATACAAAGAAAAAAGCAAAAACAAAAAGCTTATAAAGGCATAAAAAACAAAAACAAAATAAAAACGGAATAAAAAAAAAGACAGCTCAGTATTTTAGTATATATGATTATTATTATATTATTATAATTATAATATATAAGTTTAATGAAGATAAAGGTGTGGGAAAGCTACAGTTCTTTTCCTATGCTTTTTTTATATATAAAAAAAGTTAAGATTCAAATTTCTGTAAAGCTATACCTACAAGTCTTGGGTTTGGCTAAAACGTCTGATTTAAGAGTAATATTTATAATAGTAATAATAACATTAATGAAGAAAAAAATCAACAGGAAGAAAAAAAACTAATGAAGAAAAAGAAAAAAAATAAAATTAACTGAGTTAAACCTTCAAACCAAGTTAACCCATCAAACCTGGGATTCACATCATAAAAGTTTAATAACTAAATAGAAAAAAAAATTGACGGGTTAACCTTTTAAATCCAAGATACATATTATGAAAGTCTGATAATTAAATAGAAAAAAATTCAATATTAATAAACTAAACTAACAAAAATTAATTAAAAAGAAGAAAAGCAAACATTTCGAGTTAACCCATCAAACTTGGGATCCATATCATGAAAATATGATAACTAAATAAAAAAAATTAACATTAAAAAACTAAATTAAACAAAAAAACTTCATTAAAAGAAAAAATACAAAGAAAAAAGCAAAAACAAACCCATAAAAGCATAAAAAATAAAAATAAAAAAACAGAATAAAAAAAAAAGACATCTTAGTATTTTATTATATATGATTATTATTATATTATTATAATTATAATATATAAGTTCAATGAAAATAAAGGTGTGGGAAACCTACAATGCTTTTCCTATGCCTTTTAAAATATTGTTAATGGCATTTTTTTAAGAGTCATTGATTGGAGATAAAAAGAATAAATAAAAACAAAGTTGATTAAATATTTTGGTTAAAAAGTTATATGTTTGTATGGACGTCATGTCCTAAAGAAACAAAAACAAATAAAAAAAGTATTAATGCTCAACATTATTATAATTGTTAAATTTATTTTACGTGATTTATCCCTTACATATTTTTTAAATTTTAGGTTATCAGTCTCTGTAATTTTAAAAAATTTCATTTTGATATTAAACTTTATTTTTAAGTTTTTTTTATGATTAGAAGAGAGAGAGGAAATCACTGGATTTCAACCGAGAGAAAAAATTGTTGTTGGTGACGATTTAGGTCACAAAAATAGTCGTTCTTTGTGTTAGATGCTTCCATATAAGGGGGTTATAATTAGTTTTTTTTTTTACCTTAAAAACACCTAAAAAAAGATCTAGACTTGAGAAGACTTTTTGATTTCAAGTTAATTTTGGGTTTCAAACCGTTATTCTTTTTTTTTTTGGTGTTTTTAGAGTTCATAGAATGATTTAACAAGATTTGTAGGGTGTTTTTCTACATGTTTTGAGTCAAAATAGATTGAAAATGAATTTTTACAATGAAAAAACACTTTTTTTTCTGGCCACACCAATGGTTGAATTCTAAACTTAGCAAACAAGGCGTCATCTACCCTATTAAACTTTTTTTTAAAAAAAGGTTCGTGCACAAACCATAGCTTTAATGGCTAGGTGATGGGCCTGACCTACTAGGCCTTGCAACACGTGGCCTAATTTCTTTTTTTTTTAAAAAAATATATTTTTTTAATTGATATTTTATTTTTTTTTTTTTAAATATATTTTTTTAATTGATATTTTTTTTTTATAAATTTTTAAAAAATAATTTTTTGGTATTTGATTTAATTAATACACATTCTCTATAATTGTTTTTGTTAATTTAGCCATTTTTAGATTGCAATTGTTTTTTTTAATAATAGTGGATATGTTTAATTTTTTAAAAAACTAGTATGATTTATCCGTGAGATTTTTAATAAATTTATTTTTTATAAAAAATTTTAATATATACAACCTTGCATAATATTTTTTTCTTTTATATTATTCATGTAATTTGAAAAGTTAAAAAGAATTAAAATCTGTCTCTTTTTTTTCAATTTTATACTTTATCATTGTATTTTAGTTTTTTTGATTGTTATCTCATATTTTTATTATATTATTAAATTAATCAAGATAATATGATTATCAAATTTCTCTTACTTTTTAAAAAACATAAGCTTTTTTTAAACTTTTTTTCTTTTTTGGTTAAAAAAATTGGAGCTTAGATGTTTTATGAATAATGTACAAATAAAATTATAAATATTTTACATATATATTTTTATAATATTGTAAAATGTTTATCTTTTGCATTTAATTATTATTGTTATTTTTCTTCTTTATTTTTTTTTTATCGATATCTTATTTTTTAATTATTTTATTAAATTAATGGAGTTTGTTAACCTTATCTAACTTACCAACTAAAATTTTAAAATTTTTTTGAAAAATATTTACATCTTTTTGATAAAAATATATAAGACACCCAGCATTACGCAAGTTATCTACATGGTAATCTACTGCACCAATACACATATACAAATAGAGGGATTGAAATATTTCCGTACATATGAAATAACCCATTTTGCATATCCATGAAATCGTAATTTCCATATAACTATGCCCCAATGTATGAATATAATATACAATCATTTAATTAATTAACCTTAATTATGAACTCAATCCTCCCCTAAGCAATATGTAAGAACACTAGCTAGTTGTTCTCTATAACTAAAACCTAGCTACGTGACTTTTCTTCTTGCTTTGCAGCAATCATCATGCTGGTAAGCTTTTCTCTAGCTTCTCTTTCTATAGGCCAGGGTACACTAGAAAGGAGAGAGCTGTTACTTGCACATGCATGCATGTTACCTGAGATCTTGAAGTTTGAATTGTTAAGTACATATTGAATTGATCAGGCCACAAAATCTGGTAATAGTTGAGCAGGAAACCTCTTTCTGTTTTGAATGTCAACACTCTCAAAACCAGAGCTGGAGTGAGAATTTTGTGAGGTGTTAATCCCAGAAAAGTCAGGTTCACTTGTTCCAATTTCTATTCTTCTTCCACCCAGCTGAATGTTCTGGCTGGAAAGGTAGTTTTGCTGAGTTCCTGAAAGAGAAAGGTTCTCACAGTGTGGTAAGCCAAGAGTGAGGGAGACACTATTTCCACTAAATCTTGGGGTCAGCTGCTCAATGTTAAACCTTCCAAGATCTCCCATTGGATATGCTCCAAAAGATCCATTACTGCCAGTGATTAGAGGATAACCATCTTTGGTCAACCTTTCACCACCAAAATTCACACCGATTTCCCTACTTGTCTCACCATGTTTCACGTCCATGTCCATGGAGAGGATACTACTTGGAGAATTCTGCATGTCACCGCTCCTTGGTTTCTTTGAACTTTGAGCAATTCCTTCCATTTCAGCTTGCCCAATAAGTGTAAAACCAGCTTGCTGTTGAAAGGATGCTCCCATGGGAGACATTGAGATTGTTGGGTTTGAAAATCTAGTAGGAGAACCATTCTGGTTGGTGGGTTTTTCAGGTTGTTTTGATTGAAGTACTACTCCCTTAAGTTGATCCATGTGATGTGTACTGCTCTCTCCTGGTGCACTAGAATGGGACCCAGAATCTTTCTTCTCATTTTTACCTCCACTATCCTCAGAACCATCCTTCTCTCGCTCTTTGATTTCCTCCAAGTACATTTCCTCAACCATAGGCTTCCACAGCCGAACTCGGGCATTTATAAACCAATTAGACACCTGCATATACATGATCAGTTCAAATATGTAGTTCATATTGGATAATGATTCATAGCAGAAGAAGGAAATCAGTCACCTACCCTATAATATTTGCTGAATTTATATATAATTGAGGCTGATATTGAAGAGGATTAGAGTTTATACCTGGCTCCTAGTAAGCCCTGTTTGTTTAGCAAGCATGTGCTTGTCAGAATCCTTGGGATAACTGTGTTCAACCAGAAGCAAAACATTTGTCACGAAATCAAACTAAGAAATAGCCAATGCACGCGTATTTAATAATGAAGCCATATATATATATGTTAGTTCTATCTGTTAGGTGAAGCTCCCACAATGGTTATTACTATATTCATATTTTCTCTTGCACTACTTATCAGAGGAACATACGGGTGAAGGAAGTGCTCGAAGAGCCAAGCGCGAAGAACTGAAACAGCACGTTCAGGCAATCCTCTCTGGGGTCTCCAAGCATTGTGTTGGACTATTCCAAGTTGTTGTAGTGCTCGCTGTTGTCGAAGCTGATGATCCACATACCTTAGTCTTGAACCTTCTACCTTTGCTCCAATGCAATCCTCTTCACCCAAGCTCTTGCTCGTGGCCCTGATTTGTGAAGCGATTGTGTCTTTAAGACTCCTGAATTGCCTTGAGATAGTCTGTAATGCTAGGGCAGTGTATGATTTCGCTGCACCGTATCCTGCTGCTTGCTCGAATGAGGAAACTACTACTTGCATTTGGTGGTGGTATTGCCTGTATCTTTGGTCCACCTTGAAAGTTTCCAAAGCAAGAGACAGATAAAGTACAATAGGACCACATTAGACTTGAGCACTTGGTCTAGGGATGGAAAAGAAAAGAAAGCAGGACTGTGACTTTAGTGCCTGTTTCAGGTTATAAGATCATCAACTTGCATTTCACCAAATAATTTATCACGACCACAAGAGAAGGAGAAAAAAGAAGAAGAAAAAGGGAAGAAACAAGGAAAACAGCTGGGGTAATTGATATAACCACGGCTACCATGAAATTGACCTAGTTAATGGACCTGTTTGACAGGGACCTAACTTAAATGCCAAGAAAAGACGAACATACATAGTTTGTAGTAATGGAAATAAAGTCTCTCATGCTCTACAGTAATTTCCACCATGCCAAGCTACCATCTCCTCTTCATTTTCATCTTCAAGATATTAGTAGGAGAATTATACACATAGGTCACTACCGAAAAGAAAATGTACGGATTGTATAGCTAGATTTAGTGGTAACGAGAATTTTTAGTGATGAGTTCAGTTTTCGTTGATCCCAAAATCAATTGACGAAGACCTTACTCTACTTATAATCCAAGTACTTAATTTCAACATTATTTACTGTGGAAACAGCACACGTGAATTTACATGTAGCATTTGAAAGGAAAGCGGGTAATATTTTTTATTTTGACAGGTAAAAAATCTAAAGCAGCCATCAAAGGAAAGCAGCCACAGAAGTATGCAACTTGTTTTATACACACACACACACATATACAAATACATGTACGTACCTCATCAAGCATGGTTACAAGCTTTGCCTTCTTCATTTGCAGCTCCTGCCTATGGGCTGTCGTAAGGTCAGCTCCACGCTTAGCGCTAGTTTCACCAACAGCTTCACCACTACCATCAGAACCATCTCCAGTCATAGATTCTTTAGTCATCTTCATTTTCTCTTTAGTCCTTGCTATAATGCCACTCTTTATCAGGTCTTTCCCCACATTAGCGACTTCATCAAGCAACTCCTGTGCAGCTCTTAGGTACTTGGATCCCAAAACCATGTTTTGCATACCGGAAACCCCATTCGACACTGCCGAAACAGACGACGGAGAGTTCCCAGAAACTCTGATTTCATCACCTGAAGACACAACCGAAACATGAGGATGCAATGCTTGAATCTCATGCTCATTGCTTATAGCTCTACTGTAGGGTGTCGGTGGTGCCGGTGCTTGCTGAGACGAAAGGCTTAGAGATAATCCTTGCCTTCCTGGAGACACCACCACCGGCCTCCGAAAACCCACCTGGGACGACATGACATCATGGGCCCCACTAGACTCACTAGCTGTAGCAGCTGATGCGACCGAATTCTGATCTATTGAACCCCAGATGTTATAGTGAACACTAGGGACAACCCCGTGTAGGGACGATGGACGGCTGTGATTTTCGGGAGCTGAGGAAGTGATGTTGGAAGAGGGTACAGGAAGGGGGATGCCGACAAAGTGGTGATTCTGCGGCGGTCCATGGGAAAGGCTATTGTTAACAGTGTTACTGTGGTTGAAGAAGATCATATTTGGAGACTGTTGTTGGTGCTGCTGTTGAGTAGCGTCAGAGTAAGATGAGAGGTAGTTAGGGTTCATGAGATAAAGTGTCTGGATCCCATCAGATGGTGCAGCTGCTGCTTGGATTTCTGAGCTTCCGTGAAAGTACGTTGCCATTAAATATGATCTACAAAAGGCAAAGTCAATAACCTTTGAGACTTAATCCTATATGTGCAAGCAACTTTAATTGTGTATCCAAAGCTCGAAGCACTGAATGAAGAATCAGCCCATTTTGATGATTGATTCAGAGGAATTGGACCCTGAGTTAAACCTGAAGAAAATCTGGAGCAAGACACAAAAGAGAGTAATAATCAATCTAAATCTCCACAAGTACATGATAAAACAAAACATGTATACATGTAGTTTACCACACAAATCAACCACCTACTAGCTAGAAACTTAAGATCTGATCTTTAGACGAAGAAGAAGAAAGGGAGGAAGTGAAGAATATGTGCTGAAGTTGTTTATATATTGCTATCAAGCTAGCTAGAGAGGGAGTGGACAGGAAACGGAGAGAGAAAGGGTGGGGGAAGAAATTAGTTAAGAACAGGACACAAACCCCATCAAAGATCTTCATTCAGAGACAGTAAATTAATGTATATAAAAATGTGAAAAATGGAAAGGAACCCATCAAAGAAGTTGCAGAGACAAGTTCAGTAATCAGTACCATTCAATTATGATTAAAGCAAGCAATTGCACACGAGGGATGGAAGGAAGCAGTGGTGGCTAGCTCTATATCCCTAAAAGGACATGAGTTTAATATATATGTATCGAATCCAACAAGTGTCTACCAGAACAGCAAGCTCTTTAGACTTGGGTAGGGGTCTGATCTTGTCAGAGAGACTGAATTTTTTGCTGCCGTTCTCCAAGAAAAATGACAATGATAAATACAAAAGAAAGATAGAGGCTTTAAAAGCCTCACAAGAAAGATACCCTACTTTATTTTCCCACTAAAGTGTCCACACATTTATGGTTTTTCTTTTCATTTTCCATTATTTCTACACTGTAATTATAGTAATAATAGTAATAATGTCTTGTTTGTTCTTTTTACATATTATGTACTATTTTTCTATTCTATTTGTGTTTTTATATTGTTATTGCTTAAACTATTATCTTTACCATATGTGAGTTTTGTATTATGATGCATATAATAATTTTTAAAAATATATTTTACTTAAAAATATATTTAAATAATTTTTTTCATATTCTTTTAAAAATATTAACACTTCTCATAAAAGTTTAAGAAAACTATTAAAGTTCAATTTTTTTTGAGAAAATATATAGTTTAATAGATTGTGTTATTAAAAATAGTGCAACTTGATTGGTAGATTATGTTGTTTCCATTAGTACAGTCTTTTTGTTTAAAAAAATATATACAAGTTACATTGTTGAGAACAACATAATCTACATAAATTTTCAAGATTATTCTGTTACCAACAATGCAACCTAAAAAAATTATGAACAACAATACAACCTTCATGGAGGTAAACAATGTCCAAATTTAGGATATTTAATTTTTTTTATATATTTAAGAAATAATTTTAAAAATAAATAAGTAAACTAAATGGGTTAACCAACTAAAGAGTTGACCAAAGCAACCCAACTATTTAACGAGATACTAAAGTCATGTTGTGTATGTGGTTTGGATCGAGTTAAATTAAATTGACTAGCTCAATTAATCTTTGACTAAGTTTAATTGGATTAATATTAGTTGATTTTAATTTAAATTTGATTTCAATTACATCTCAAGTCACTAGGTATGTTTTTAAATTTATTTGATTTTTCAATAAAAAAATGAAACATCTAAGATTTTGATAAAAATAAAATAGAGAATCCAAATAAATGCTCAAATTTTAGACATTTTTTTATTCCATGTAACTTGTGCTGGTTGTAATAAAACAATTTTCATAAATTTATTATTTTTCTAAGTTGTGTTGTTATTATAAAAAAATTATATAAATTATGTTGTTTCTAATCATATAACCTATTAAAACGTGCTATTTTTTTTTTAAAATATTGTACCTATGCTACTTTCCCATATTTATTTACGGGAGAGTGCTATTTTAAAAAAAAAAAAAATAGAAGAAATTCTTACTTCTTCACTATTGCGGGTTAGGTACCTTCTACATTGTGTGTGGATTAAAAAAAACAAGAAAAATTCCACTGATTTGACCTTCCATTTCAAATCATTCAATGCGGGCACGTTTGATAAGAAACTATAAAATAAATACGACAGATCCATTTAGCTATAGAGAGCAGCTTAACCGCGGCTAAGTTTACCTCTTAATAAAAGATTTCAAGAGTTATTTATTTATTTCTTATATTTTATAAAATAAAAATTATTAATATTTAATAAAAAATCTAAATATAAGATAAAAGATTTTTAAAAATCATACTTCCTAGATCTACATTAAAAAATAATAAAAAATAAAAATTATTTATAATTTTTATTTACTTAAAAAAAGAATAAAGTATTTAGAGGGTGCTTGAGAATATGATAATAATTATTTTTTAAATTATTTTTTATTAAAAATATATTAAAATAATATTTTTTATTTTTTAAAAAAATATTAATAATATTATCACATTAAAACATCTAAAAATAGCGAAAAGAATTATTTTAAAATAAAAAAATTATTTTTGTAAATATTTTTAAAACACAAACTATGGCAAAAAAACAAAGAAAGTGGGCCAGAGAACAAGCAGC
Organism: Populus euphratica; assembly: GCF_000495115.2. NCBI lineage: Eukaryota > Viridiplantae > Streptophyta > Magnoliopsida > Malpighiales > Salicaceae > Populus > Populus euphratica. The sequence continues at coordinate 2,900,804 of NW_011499856.1, forward strand.
TGAATAATGAGGAACTATCCGGCTCCACAAAGGGTTTTGGATTCATTATGGAGTAAGCTAAGCTAGAGAGGAAAAGGGTTAAGGAAGTAATCTTATTGGCCTATCGTTAGACCTTATGAAAATATCTCCTTGTCCTCCATTATTCATACACTGTTTAGTATGTGTGTGTTCGTAGTTTGCTTGCTTGCTTTTGTTTTTTCTGTGGCTGGATGCAAGGGATACATATGGAGATAAAGTGTCTGAAATAATCCCCACTCTTTGAAAGCAACTACCATTATCATACGAAGTCCCTCAAGTGACCCTCCATCACGACCGTTTAATCTAGCTATAATCCCCACCCTTTGAAAGCAACTACCATTATCAAACGAAGTCCCTCAAGTGACCCTCCATCACGACCGTTTAATCTAGCTACTAGTGGAGGCACATGTCTCCGTTAATTCCACCTATTATTAACCATCCCCAGTTTATTTTATTCATTCCAAGCTTAAGGAATTTTGTATATATAGCCTTGGGTTTTAATAGCTTTCTCTCTCTCTTTTTTTTTTTTTTTAATTTGTGCATATGGATAAGGTTGGAGACATATTTTGTCGAGAATATTACAACTTTCACATTCATATATATATATAAGATTTTAATTCCAAAATTTAAACTGTTAGTTGTAATGAAATGAATACTTTTATATTTTTTTTTTCCTTACATGTATTGTCAAATGAGATGTTTTTAGACATCAAAAAGAGGTCCGCTATATTATATATGCTGCTCTTTTTTTTTTTAATTAATTAGAGGAGATTGTGGATGTTAAGATTCTAATTCATAATCATTTATAATATCAAAAAAATAATTATCTCTTAAATAAAAGGCTTGAACTACCATTATGAAAAAGGAATTAAAATCTTGCTAATTAATTAGTTAAGAGTTCCGTCCGAGTTGACATCCAATCCAATCAAAGAAAAGAAAGTTCTGTTGAATTTTCATGTTCAAGCTTAAGGAACTTTGTATAGCCTTGGGTTTTAATTGTTTTCTCTCTTTTTTTTTTTAATAAAAATGCTATCTAGAAACTAATAAACATTAACCAACATGAAAAAAATGTGAAATTACTTCTTCTACTTTTATTTTCACGGTACAGTTATGTTAAGTTGTTTTTTAAAATATTTTTAATATAAATTTTATATAAAAATAATATATTTTTATTTTTAAAAAATTAGTTTTAATATTAGTGTATCCAAATAATTAAAAAAATATTAATTCAAAATAAAAATACAAAAATTTAATATTTTTTAAAAATACTTTTAAAACAACTGACAATTATAAAAGTTAACATTTGCAACCAATGAAGAGTGCCAGCAATGGAATCTTATGTTTGACTTAGTAATCATTACAGTTATTTTGGGCTATTATTAGTATAGAAAATTTAATTTTTTTTAATAAAATAACACAACAAAAAAAAAAGTTTAAATAATATAAATTTTTATTTATTATGGTTCTAAAATGCAACATGCAAAAAAATAAAGGATATTAAACAAATATTATGTTTTAAAATACTATTTCTTTCAAAACATAATATTAAAAAGGGAAAAGCGAAGTTTGATTTTGTGACTAATCTTGACAAGAAAAGTTGTTATTATTTTTTTAAACTAGCAAGTAATTTAATTTAATATGCTAATCTTTATTATAAAAAATACCAATCATTACAAACTTTCTCCCTTATCGCTTCATGTTAAAGGTAATTGCATCACTGCTACTCTGTAATTCTCTATCTTGTCACTGTCATTTTTTAGCATGACTTTACTAGGGATTACAACGCCTTTTCGCCATAAAGAAAAGACGACCGGCAAATCAATAGTGTAAAAGAGAAAGCATTAGGTAAAATCATGTGATTACATCACCAACAGGTCATCCGGCTAGTTCCCTCAGAGGCCATCATGAATCACCAGTACCTCTATTTTATGGCTTAATTTCTTTTCTTTTCTTTTTTTTAAATTATGATAGCTACGTATTAAAATTATACATTAAAAGCATGTTAGATTTTGTGTTTTAAGAGTATTTTTAGGAATGTTTAAGTATTTTTTTTTTTAAGTTAATTTTTTTAATTGGCTTGCCATCGCTATCATGGTTGATTTAGAGATTAATTTAAATACGCCGAGGCCATGTACCCGTGTCAACCTCAGCTCCGACCACGGCATGGCTAAAAAGTAAAAGGTTGTGGTTTTCCTGAAGTGCTTATATTTTTTTGTTTTCCCTTTTTGTTCCGTCATAATCTCGTAAGTCTTTATACATACCCTTATATAAAGTTGGTTAATCAAAGCCTCATGCTGTTAATTATGGATTTAGAGAGGGCCATGGTCCCCAGCGTTTAAAAAATCTTCATAATCATCCCCAATTTTGTTATTTTCTCATACATTTTATATGAATTGGCCTCTCTGGAACTGTAAGTATACATTTAATCCCCTTCATAAAATTTAGATCCGTCGTTCCATTGGGGTAAATGAATATCCATATATAGCTATTAAAAACTACCAACTGCTAAAAAACTTTCGATTGACTATTATTTCTTAATACAATATTGTAATATACTTTATTACTAATATGTAATTCCACCTCTAATCAAAGATAAAAATAGTTTCAAATAATTCCCTAAAAATAGGTCAATTCCATTTTCCAATTATTCTCTCTCTCTCTCTCTCTCTCTATATATATATATACTTAGTAGCACTTTGTTTTGACTATCACAATATTAAAATTACTTAAACACGAGCTATTTAAAAATTTTCTATTCAACCACAAAAAAAAATAAAAAATTCAAAAGATTTTTTTTCAGACAAGCATGTATTGCTAATTTCCATTCACAGTCCATAAAATTAACTATTTTAAATAAAATAATATGATAATAATGCTACTATTATTGTATGAAAAGTAATTAGAGGTAGCCTTGAAATAAATAAAAATATATTGTATTTAAATTTGAATAAAAAACTTCTTTAAATTTAATAATTTTTTTATATACACGAGCGAGAGAAAAGGGAGCATGAAGTTTTTATCGATGTAAATAATAATTGGCAATTTATTCAATATAAAAGTATTTATCTTTATAGAATCATCATTTTACTATTTTACATGGATCAATATGAGTGCTTTGTTCAGGATTGAATTTTATATTTTTTTCAAAATTATATTTTATCATATATTACTAGAAATTCTAAACAGATTATAAAAATAACCCGTCACAATACGGAAAATATTTTTTAATTAATGCGAGGAAGAAGAAAGATAAGAGCATTACGTTAAGCACCAAACTAAGATGATTAGTGTGTGTAATCATCTTGCATTATCACATCATTATGGGTTCCTTAAAACTGAAACGAGGATGACATTAATTAGGAATTTGACGAGGTTTTTACTTTTCCTTTTTGAGAAAAGTGGGCATTTAACTTTAAATTAGATATCATTATTACTTGGAAGATATATCTTATCAAGAACATACATAAAAGAGAAGGAATCCATTTATTAATTACTCCGAAGAGGATTAATGAAGTTGATTGAAAGGGGTGGAATTAAGAATCTCTTTCTCTCCTTAATTAATTAAATTATGGAACTACCAATTTTAGATGTCCACGATGGGCACATGATCCTTTTTGTCCTTTAATCCTAGTTTAAATAATGGAATTTACCTATCACTTCACTCGCAGAGATGCCTTTGGTTTACCATCCCTTCATAGATGTGACATTAACATGTTTGGCTTTATGACCACAAGAGGTTGCTAATTGGTCTTTGCAATTTTTACTGGGAGGTGTGCGCTTGATATTAGTGTAATTTTTATAGTTACTGTTTGGAAAAAGTATGTGTAAATTATTATTTTTTAAATTATAGCTCTTTTCAAATAAAGTGTATGTTTATTTTCCTGATTGTGTTTGTTGTTGCAACAAACCACGAAAACTTGATATTTAATAATATGTAAAACGTTTATTATTGTGCATACACCCTGTTATTAATAATATTTAAAACACAAGGTTGTTGAGAGCAGCGTAGTATTGCTTTTAACTTTATTTTATGCGGAGTGGAGAGTGTTTGATGAAGTGAACAGGAAAGAGTAAATTTAATTTTTTATTTATTGTTTATTTAAGTCAGTAATGAAGGATGACTTCATTATTTATATAAATAATAAAGTCATTTTTTATTATTTTGGTAGGTCCAGATCAGTTCAAAACTAAATATATTAAATTAGGTTTGATCTAATAAAATAGAAAATTATTTTTTATTTTTTATCATGTTTTATTTAAAAAATTAGTGTTTAACTTTATTTAATGACACTACATAAATTAGACGGAGATCGCTTAATAATATGGTATTTGCAGAATTTGATCACAATCATAATTTTATTCCTGATGATATCCAACATGATATTATTATGCGCTTAAGAAACTAATGAAACTGTAGTTCTTGTCGGATATATTTTATATATGATAGAGTTGTAGATAGTTTAATGAAATAATAAAAAATATTTTATATAAAATATTATTTATTTTATAATATAATAGCAGTAGTTAAATTTATAATATTTAAATTAAAAATCATCAATATAAATATATATTTTTTTAAATTATTTTATAGCCTTAATTTGAAAAGTATTGTTAATCAAATATATTAAACTATTTTTTTAACTTTAATTTCAACCATATTTTAACCAAACATATATAAATACTAAACCAGCCTCAATTAAATTTTTTTTTATAAAATAACTTTTTTAAAATCACAACCATAAAAACTACCACAATATTAAATACATTCTAAAATATTTCAAGAGTTAGTTTTTCATAGTATCCATACAAAATGATGGTTCATAGACACACAAGGAAGTAAATTACACAAAAACATGTGTAAGTGTGAGGAAAGAGTTTGTATATAATCTTAATTATTTAAAATTTAAAAAACTTTATGTTTTGGGAACAATTTAATATTTTATATATATGCACAATAACATAAAAATAAGTGCATATAAAAAAAAATTAATGGTGGTTGGTTTGAGTGGTTTGATGCTTATTTCTCTTAAACCAGGTCTTAAGTTCGAACCTTGTAAATAGAGTACATTATTATTGAGAAAGATCGACCAAATTAACCGAGATTCATTGAATTTTTAGATATTTTAAAACAAAAAAGATACATACAAGAATACAAATACATTCCTCCTTCAATTCATAGAACAAAAATATTGTTATCCTAAATTATACATTTTAAAGTGTTTTAAAAGTTGATTTCTATCTCTAAATTTATCTATTTTATATTCATATATTTTATGATAATTTTTTCTTAAATGAAATAAATTCATAAATAATTATTAAATCTTCTTTTTATTTTTTTAAATCACAAAAATAGTTACATCTCTTTTATTTTTAAGAATAAGAGACTCTATCGTATCTCCTAGAATTACTCCAATAAAATTAAGCAAAATCTTCAAAAAAGATGAGGTTATAGTTTTGAATTTCATCTTTGTCAAACTTTTATAAAATTAAATCAATTATTAAAAAAAGTTAAGATTTTATAAATTATTTATAGTTAAATTTTTATTATTTAGATTTTGTAATTGTATTTTATGAAATTAAAGGAAAATGAAAAATTAATTTTGTCATTTTCATAATAAATTAAAAAATTTAAATTTAAGAAATACCAGACTCGGGCACACCTATACAGTGATTGCCCATCCTTCTCAACATCTTGTGTTTTTTTTTAAAAAAAAAACAAACAAAAGAAACAAGATGAACGACGCATTGCTCACACTTGTATTCTTCAGTAATTGTAGTTTTATCGAAAAATTAACCTCGGATGATGCATGCTTTTTTTTCAAAAAAAAATAGATATTTTTAGTTAATTTTATTTTTTATTCTGTATTAGTATATATATTTTTAAATGTTTTTTAAGTTTAATTTTTCAATTCAATATTATTAAGGTATTCTAGTGTGTGCATAGATATGTAATAACTTTTTAACAAATAAATATATGAATAAATAACATTAATTATTTTAAGAGTCTTCTCCTATTTTTAATCTTTGAGAATTTGAATTATAATAATTTTTATTATTTTTTACTTTTATTTATGTCAATATTTGATATCAAAAACTAATAATTCTTAAATTTTTTTACTTTGATGATATATATTAAAGCTCAACAATTCATGATAATTAATTATTTCACGTTGTTGAATAACGATGACTGGAAATGATCGCATAACATGTGATGCTTGTGTATGATATAATTGAGAGGTTTCTTCTTGGAAAAATAATGTACAAAAACTACTGTATTAGTTTTATTTATATTATTTATTGTTATTGAAAATTCTGGTGGTAAGATTCATAATAAGGTGGACTGTATAAAAAACTTGTGTTAGAATCTATAATAAAAATATTTATATAAAAATATTAGGAATCTATAATAGAGTAACTCGTACTTAAAATGATATTTGTAGTGCAAGATAATTTTTGACTAAGATCTAAACTAAAAAATGAGTTGTTTTTAATATAAAGAGAGTGATACAAGAGTTTTCTAATAAAAAAATAAATATTTTTTTAAAATAATTTTTAAATTTTATTTTTCTATCTAATATTATCATGTTTTTTCTTATTTGAAATGAAGATTTTCTTAGTTTACCTTTTCTTTTTAAAATTATTAAGATTTTTTAATATAAAGAGTTGTAATAATTTTTTGGTAAGTATATATATAAATAAATAAAATTAAATAGTTTAAGAATTTCTCCATAATTATTATATTTTTGGTCTTTAATGCTTTTAACTTGTAACAAATTCTTAATTCATTATTAACCTACGCTCCCTTCTACATCACAATAATTCTACGATTTATTTAAAAAAAACACATGAAAATAATCCTCTTAATTGATTATAAAACAACAGAAAACCCAGAAAAACTCAAAAATCGTTTTTTAATTAGGAGCACCTGATCCACGTTTTCGAATTAAGAAGGGGTTTCATTCTTACAAATCAACGCATTGCATCACGATGTCTCCAAGGATAGTCCTTTTAATTAGAATAGATGTTGGAACAAGGATTTTTTTTTCTCCTCTCTCCTCAGTTTTTCCTTACATATAAAGACTAAAATGTAACACTTTGAGGATCAAAATCAAAATGAAAATGAAAATGAAAATGAAAATGAAAATAAGGATCAAAATGATTATATATATATATTTAATATTGTCATTACTAATTTTACCCCTATTTTAAATATATTTTTTAAAATTAAAAACAACACAAAAATGCTAAAATTCACATAAAATATGTTGTTGATGCCATTTGATCAATTTTTGTTCATTTATAATTTTGAACCATTTTGTGTATTGTTTTTATATTGAATAAATTTTTAAAAATAAAAAAATTTAGTAGAAAAGAAAAAAAATCAATCCAACAAAACGATTTTTTTAGTGAGCAAAATATAATTAAATAAGTAATAATAACTAGTTTAGTTTAAAAAAATAAGTGTAAAATAAAAAAAAAACAAGAAGAAAACAAAAGTTATCTTATAAGAGAGGAACTCTCTAGAAGAATCTAGAAAGCAGGGAACTCTCTAGAAAAATCAAGAAAGAAGGGAAATTTCTAGAAAATCTAGAAAGATAGAAGGATTGAGAAGGTTTATTGTAGTATAAATAAACATGCACATCTACACACCTCACACATAATAACATCCCAACAAAATAAGACCTCAAAACCAAAAAAGAAAATAAGAAAGGCCACAACTCGTGAGCTTTCAAAAAAATAAAAAACCACCAAAATATAGAATTCACTTAAAGACTGGCCACCATCTCCCATCGTGAGTAGCATTGCCACCAGCCATGAATGACAGCAGCAACACTGTTCAATAATTTTTAATTCCATCATGAACGATAGTAAGAGAGTCTCCACCTTTGCAAGGAATTTTTTCGATAACCAACATTATGACAGACACTGTTCATCCCTAACAGAGCACTTGACAACAACCATTATCACCTCCTAACACCAGCTGTAGCACCATTCTCTCTGTACATTGTTCATTCTCCTTATCAATGATAATCATTGATTCCTCCACCACCATCGTGAAATCACTCCATAGTCAACACCAACACCAATAATTGTGACACAATACCTATAATGAGAAGAATTAAAGAAAAAGAAAGGTTACAATAGATAGATAGAGAGGGAGGGAGGGAGGGAGAGAGAGAAGAGGACTAAAGACTTGGAAGACCAGATCTCTTTCCTCAAGCAATGGTGAGCATCACCGCAAATATAAGAGCAAAGAGAACTTAAAGAAATTTCAAATCCATCAGCTCATGCTCCTCCATTAATGGTGGCGCATGAGACCATGTACTGACAATAGTGGTGGTACATGGGTACACGTGCCGTCACTATTCTAATAGTCCTCTAGCCTCAATTTTAGCAGATCTCAAACATGTAAAACACTTTGGAAGATCAACTCGTTAACTCAAATCATCTTTTCAATAAATTGCTAAAATATTGTAAAACTTAGGACAAAATGCTCTTTATTGTACATTTTCTTTTACTTATTAGAAATTATTGATTTAGATTGATGTGTGTTTGTGATTTGATATGAATTTCATAAATATTAGATTAGACATGAATATTATAAGAACTTATTTTGAATGATTGCAATTATTGTTTTAGAGTCTTGTTAAATTTATCAAATATTTGATTTGGATTTTTTTTATATGATTGAATATAGATTGGTTAATTTTGAATTTTTTTGTTAATTGGGTGGATAAGATAAAATGATTGAATATTTCCATACAATTTGTATTTGAGAATTTTTTTTTATCATTGTAAATTTTTTTGCAATGAACATTAGATGGACTAGTTATTTTTATATGAAAAAACAAAACATTGTTAAAAATAATAATTGATTAATCAACCTAAAATGGTATGGTTTAACCTTAGGCCTTATCTTCTAGATGTTGATTCATGAAGAAAAATTATAATAATAATTAAATTATCCTTGTATTGGTTGTTCCTATTAATTGTTAATTGACCCAAGATGGAAACTTCTTATACTAGGCCATATCTTTAGGATTTCAATTATCAAGAACATGATTAATTAATATTTGATCAATGAATTAATGTTTCTATTAACTTTTAATTGACTTAGGGTTATACGATTTAATATTGAGCCTCATTCTTAGAATGTTGATAAGTGAATAATAACATCAATGAATACTTAATCTCTAGGATATCAATTAATAAAATTTTTAGTTGCCATATAATCTTTTTATTTTGCAAATTCAATTTGTTATTCCTATTATTTATTAAGTATCTCATGATGGAATGATCTAATAGTGGGTTTTGTTCATAGGACGCTACTTAATAGATAATATGAATTTTTCAATCAACAATAAGTCTTATATATAGGTGTGTCTATTTTTAAATAACCTAGGATGAAATGGTCTAAAATTAGACCTTGTCTTTTAGATATTATTTAGTCAGCTGACAATGATTATGAATATCCTAAACTTATATTAAATGATTTTATCATATGTTAAAAGACCTGGAATGAAATGATCTCATAATATACCATGCTCTTCAGATGTTATTTAACAAATAATAGAACTAATTAATATAGTCTACGAAATAACCCAGGATGCTGAGGTCCAAAATTAAATCCTATCCATATTTGGATATTGCTTTGTGAATAAAGACAATGCTTTGAATAAAATACATACTAGTTTAAAGAAACTATATTAAAACACATTTATCATTAAAAACAAACAAATATACAACTTATCATATATAAAATGTATAGGGTGATGTATATATTTTTTATTACATAACTAGACTCTTATATAAAACCTTTGAAGACGAGTTAGAGTTTCTCATTACCATAAATTAGGTGACAACTCTTTTTTCCTGTTTTACTTTTTCTTTTTACACATATCTCACCTTAATGTCCACATGCAACATAATGACAACTTCACTAGGGATCTATAAGGGTTAAGCTTTATTTATTGCTTTGTTTAATGATGATTTGATTGTTTTTATTGTGCTTGTTTACCTACTTTGGTTAATTCTTTCATCTATATTTTATTCATTATTTTTAAATTAGATATGGAGTTGTGCCTGTGCACACATAATATAACATCACTGAAGCCATAGGATTAAGAAGGGAAGTAATGGTGCCTTAGTGGTCTTTGATAAGGGTAACATACATGAAACCACCAATTTTCATTAAAAGTTTACTTCAACATGGATAATATACTTATATGGTATCACCTTAACCTATGTTTTTCTACCTTATAGGCCTTGATTCAGAACATTGAGGTTGTTAATCAAGTAATAAAAGACTATTTTTAAGACCAATTTAGTTAACTAACCTACTCTACTTGTAATGACTTGTTCTTGTTCTTGTTCTCGTACTTCTTTAATTTCATTATCATGATGTCCATCATAACTTCTTCATTGAACTGAAGCTTAGCGATCTCATTATCTTCATCGACTTCTGTATGTATACTATTTATCAATATATTATTTAACTTTTCAACATCAATAAAAATATTCTCAGTTACATGAAAATTTGAATTTTCTTCTAATTTGGTAGACAGAATAACTCAATATGTATCAACAAACTCATTAAATTAAAAGATATTGTCTCCTACAGTTACTTTTTCGTTACCATTCTAAACAACTTGGACATGACCTTTGGGTTTGGTTTTCACAATAAATAATCAATCAACCCTCAAATGATCATTTCTAAAGATATCATTGACATTTGAAGTCTAGCCTTTATGTTAATTTTAACCAAACCATGATGCTATCATACCAATAACATTTGAATAAAAAAACTATAATATGCTCACTATGATATTGCAATTTAATAACCTCTTCTAACTTCCTATAATAATCAACTTCAAACTCATTAGAAATTGATCTATTAACATAAACTCCACTATTATAGGTTTTTCTACTTGACCATGCTCTTCAGTATGAAATAAATACTTATTATATAAAACTTAACCTTTATTTTAGCACCCAAGCATAGTAAATTCAAACTATTATTAGCATTCCTTTCAATTTGATAAATCTAGTACAAGATTATAACTATTAATAGTTAAAGAGAAAGATGTAATAAAATTAAGTATTATGAGAGTTAAGAATTATAAAGTACTTTTTACATGTGTTTTGAACCATGTGGCATATTGTTCATCTTGTATTAAAAAAAAATTAATATTCAATTAGATGTGAATTTTGAGATAGTAAAAATTACTAATGTTGCTTACAAGGAATTATTTAATCTATTAGTTTATACAAGGATCTGCCTTAAATCTATAAGATAGGAATCTCCTTACTTACCAGACTTTTCTTGAACTTTAGATAGATCAATGAATATAAACATGGATTAGAAAAACAATTATAGGGTGTACTAAGAGTGATGTGTCTTTTTCATGCATAACTAGTTCCCTTACCCAAACTCTTGCAAACTAGTAGGTTTTCAAGTGACTGTAATATTAAGTAGCGACTCCTTAATTCCTTAAATAATAATAATTTTATGATTAATAACAACACATTCAAAATCCCCTTGATCTAGGAGGAAGGCTCACAATTCAATGCTGTGTACGTCACGATAAGATGATGACTCCACTAGGGATATCTCTGGTTGGACTAAGCTTTGTTTATTATTTGTTGTGTCTTAATTATTTATTGGTTTGGGTGATTCAATTTTAACATATATTGTCTTTAGACACACACACACACACACACACACACACACACACACACACTCACATATCAAATATGGATCCATGCCTTCATGCATTTTAATTCTTAAAGTATAAACTTAATACTAAGTTAGGTGAGAGATTATCAGTTTGCCTCATAACTTTCAATTGGGGTCCATATTCATGAAACACTCAACTATGATTTGAGTGTTTACTGGGTAATGGCGGTCATGTTATGCCCCAACCATTTCTTGTATATCCCTATAATCTTCATAAAAGATAGGCATTGGGCAGGTCAAAGACCCTTTCGAGACCAAGAAGTAAGCCTATCATTCATGTAATGACTAGATGCTACCCCTAGCATGTTTAGCTCCTTAATAATTCTTTTTGCATTAAGAAAAACTTAAGCAAAAAATCCTGAATTCTGAGGGAATTTTTTATGCTAAGGTTATGACTTCTATAATATTTTATGAATATGGACAAAATTTTGAAACGATTCAATTAGTTGAGAGGAATTGCCTAAGAAACAAGGCTGAAGAGTTACTATACATAACTAAAATGCATTGTTCTATAAATAATATGGAAAAACTTATATCAATTATGAGTTATATAGATGAGACTCTTTTTCAAAAGATGTATGAGAGTCTAAAAAAGATTTGAGGTAGTTTGTACTGGTTTATAAAGGTGAAGAAGAGGTTGAATTCCTAGTAAGTTCTAATTATTCAGTTTAGAGAAACAATGAGTTATATAAAGTATTTGACAGCTTTGAAGTACAAGCTTAATAACAATTGACAATGCTAGACCATTTATCATAAATAACCTATAAGAAAAGGATTTAACAATGAAGAGGAGTTGCAAGATGAACTTGATAAGCTTAGAATTGAGTTATATCGTGGCAAGAGTTAACATAAATTTTTAGAAACCTAACTTGTTAATGAGGACAAGATGAAGGCCTTTATGAACCAATAGTTAAGAGAAAAGGATGAAAAGATAATTGTGCTAATGCAAGACCTAAAACTAAGAAAAAACAACCAAGGGATGATTAGTGAATGGTAATATATAGCCAAGAAGTCTAAGGAGATTACATAAGAGATCTAAAAGTAGGAAAAAAAGGTGACCAAGTACGATGATTTGGTGAACAAATATGTGATAGTGGAAAAATAACTAGTTACTTTAAAAAGGGTTTCCAAGGGGTTCAATTGAAATAAAATTAAAGATTGAAGGGTAGATCCACGTACCATCTATAAGATTCATATATTTAAATGAATCATTTGTGTTCTAACCTCTACAATGACCTTGACAAATTACATAACCCATTCAGTCATAATTGAAGAATATTTCCCCATGACAAAAAGTCTCTAAGGTTGTTTTCTTATATGTGATTTCTATTTACAAGAGGACAGGAAGGGACTAAGAACCTTTTTTTTTTTTTTAAGAGTAAGGTTTTGGAAGAGAGAATAAATATCTTCCCTACCTAAATATTGGTAAAAACCATAATTATTTTTCCATTTTCTATTTTATTTTGCCTATAAAAAAGCTATATGCTTTTGTGCATAAGATGGAAGAAAAAAATAATAGAAAGAACACAATAAGAAATCACAGAGAAAGAAAAAAGCAAAATATTGAGAAACTTAGAGAAAATTAAGCTATTAAAAGTCTTTTGGTAAAAGAAAAGTGGGAAGAGAGAGGAAGAAGGCATAACTTGCAAGTCTAAAAATTAAAAGTAGAGATATTATATCTAGGGCTTGATGAAGGAGCATGAAATTCCAAGAAAAGGAGACAACATGGATTAGACAAGGTATACCTCTAACTTTGACGAGGAGGTCGCTCAATTAGCATACCCCTCCCTTTCAACTTTTTTTTTTAAATTCCTGTTTAAAATGCTTATTATGCATCCATTATAGTTATTTGTTAGTTTAAAGGTAATGAATGATTGTTTTATGTTGTTTTAATCATGCTTTGAAAATAACTTGTGTATACTCAAATTTTGTTTGATGCCTTGATAGACATGTTAGAAGGTGATAATAGAATGATAAATGATCGTGTGTAATGTCATTTTGCATGCTTTAATGTTTAGTAAATCAATATTAAAGTTATAGCAGAATATGTTAAGTATGATATTGTTGTGGATTATGTTGTTTCAAGGTAGTTTATTGTGTTTGTTGAATTTGGAAGCATAATGTTTGAGCTTAGGGACAATAGAAATGATCAATAAAATATTATTTATGTCTAAGAGAATGCATTTTTTACTTATAGATAATAGGTTTCGATTGGTGTTTTTGAAATTTTTTTTTTATGGATGGATTTGAGTGTTCTTAGCTTTAAAATTTGATTTCTCACAAACTAATTTTTTGAGCTTGATTCATATATCTCAGCCAAAGCTTAGACCTTTATATGATGTTACTTTTCCATTTTCTTATCGCTTATTTAGATCAATCAATCCTTTAAAGTTTAAATATTTAGGTTAGTGTTTATGGCTATAAAGTTTGATTTTATTGAAAACAAGAACTTGTTATCACTTTTTAATAGATGATTGTGCATTAGTTCTTCATTTTGCATCCTTATGTGCTTTTGTTTCAACACGATCAAATTTATATTTTCATTTTGATTTTTGGGTTTTGTTGTCGAGTTCTTGGTTTGGATTTAAATAAAAATCTCCTTTGATCTTCTTTTCTTTATTTCTAAGTGTGGGTCGTGTTCGAGGGCTTTTAGGCTTGGATTAGGAAGCCCATTCAATGTGGCTGGGCTGAGTCCCTTATAAGCTTAAGGCAATGTTTGATTGTGTGAAATCTTACAAAGAAAAAAATGTATTGTTTGATCCTTAGGATCTTTTTGGCAATCACAACATAATGAGTTTTTGACAGTGTTTTTGATGTATTTTTTCTTGTTTCACAAAAAAAAAAACCCTAAATAATTTTCAAATTTTTTGAAAGAAATAGGTACCATTTTAAAATTATTTGTGGTGGGTCTATCGCATGTTTTTTTAACCATTTCATTTAATATTTGTGTTGTAAACTTACATTGTAAAAAAGTGACCCGATATTAAATATACATGCTTTTATTTGAAATTTTAGAAAAATACAAATACAAATAAAAATACAATAACAAATTCAAAATTCCTTATTTCATGCATATTTTATAAAAAAATAAAATAAATTGCATTTTAATTATACTTTAAAAAAAATACAAAAATCAATTAATGAATATCATAACAAGTTTGTAGCTATCCATTAGGATTTAACTAAAATTTAAAAAACACCATAAAAATCATCAATTATTCAATTAATATTTGGGGTGTGAATTTTACAATATAATGCATATTTCCAATATTAAATGAAATGGACTAAATAACCCTGTAAGACCGGAGTCAAAGCACAAAGAGATTAATTGTAAAAATTATACACAATAACAACAACAATAATAATAGTAGCAGTAGTAGTAATAGTAATATTAGTAGTAGTTGTAATAGTAATAGTAATAGTAATAGTAATAGTAATAGTAATAAAGTTTACATTATACTTATTCTTACACCATTAGTGTAACCTTTTCACCTTGACATAACTAACTTAGCTAGACATAATGAAAGAAAGCAAAATAGATAAACAAAATAAGAACATAAAAGTTAACTAAGTAAAGGAAAGGAAATGAAAAGCATAAACTTAGTATTAATGAAAGCAAAGCATAAACATTACAAAAAAATACAAAGAGAGAAAGGAAGAGCATGATCTTGATCTGAAAACCAAGATGCCTAAATGCATGGCAAATACCTCCTTTAATAGGCCAAAATTGAGAACTATTGATTTGATGACTAATTGATGAGTGGGTGACCAACTCTTGACTTGGTGACAATCCTTATCTTCTTTTGTCTGAATAAAACCTCATTGATAATGTTAGAATTTAAACCAGATCTCTATATGAAATTGTAGAAAATTTTCTCAGCTTTTCAACGAAAAAAAAAATTGAGATCATGTGAACTTCTAGAACTCAAGATATAGGTTGAACACTGAATAGTGTCGGGGCTGCAGGATATATTTGGACTTCCTTGTTGTTGCTATAATTTGGACTTGAAAATGGCCTTTTTAAAACCTAAAATCCACATGAAAGTTGTAGGCCTATGTCTTATCTTTCTATCGATAGAAAGTAGACTTAAATCCGAGATCTACAGCTCTAGATATGATCTAATTACTGAATAGTGCTCCAGTTTAGACTATACTAGTATCTCTTGTCTAAGTTTAGTCATCTCTTTATCCTTTCAATTTCAGTATTTAAACTCATCAATAAACTTAACTCTCTAAATCATAGTTTCATGATTAATCCAAAGACATCTGAAACCTCTGTGATCTAGGAGAAAGATCTATCATTCAACATTGTGCATGCCACGACAATAGTGTAAGAGAAGATTGTTTAAAAATAACAACATATTAATATTGTACTTACTGAATAAAAGGTTTTAATTCATCACATTTAAATAACATATAATTAGATGTATATCTGAGTTTAATTTTTCTCAAGCATCTTCCTTTTACTATAGTTTTTTTTTATAAAGGTTATCCAAGATGAGAAAATATTCACAAATTCCCATTTAAAAGCATTTCCCTACCATCATCATGTTTTGAAATATGGTTGATTCTTGTTCTCAAATGAAGCTTTAATTATTTAGATCTCTTCAACAATATAAACCTTGCATATTAAAGTCTTACTATGAACCTTGTTTTTAACTTTTTTGTTAAGGTTGAATAAGTATCTATATAAAAGCCTTGGAATTAAATGAATGTTTTAAGTATTGTTAAAAAATGACCATTGAAACTTATTTAGGATAATATATATATATATATATATATATATATATATATATTAAATAGATACATCCATATATAATAGACATGATTTCCAACTTTTACATCAAATGGTAAATATACGAGTAGATGCTTTATTAAGTTGAACAAAATTAAAGGGAATATCATCTTAATTTTATAGAATGTCTAGACATTATTTGTTTTAAGCTTCTTCATGTGTTTGGTATGCAACTTGTTAGAACATATATCTCTAAAAAAATATCTGATCTTCATGAATGCATCTTATATCATTTTTAGCAATAAATTCCGACAAACAAGTGGAATGAGAGTTAGCATAAACACGTGGTAGTCATGACTCTTCATTTCATATAAAATTTCATCCTCACAATGCACCAATCTAGATATATTCTAAGCATATCTATTAAGAAAACACAGAATCTTAAGCCATTGGTAGACTAGTAATTGTGCATTCTTGTTTAAAGCGAAGCTAATCTTGGGCTTTACAAATTGTGACTCATCATAAACCAGCTCTATATTTTTATGATGACAAAATAAAGGTATATTCATTTTAGTCTTCATGTTGTCTTTGGTCTTCCTCTTCATATCTATCATTGTATTAAAAATATTTTCAAACATGTTCTTTTTTATATGCATGACATTCATATTATGGCAAAAAAACCTAGTCTTCTAATAAAGAAGCTGTCATAAGATACTTTGTTTTACCCAATTATGGTCACACCAAAATTAGAAAACTTCTGCATAATAGATTGAAAACCAAACACAATGTCCTCGTATTGTGGGACCATGTCATACAATTCTTCAATTGACGACACTAGTAAGGCAACATCCTTCTCAACTCTACCTATAAATAAGTTCCTTGTATTATTTTTGTACTTGTGATAGGTTAGCTAGAACGTTTACAGATGAAAACAAATATTTTATCATCATTTGCTAAAGTAAAGACTTTGTTATTTTTCATATAGTCTGGATGTGCTCATTTTTCATGTGTTCTCTAATAAAAAACTATCTCAATTTAAAATTAATGGTTGAATTTAAAATTATTCAATCTATTTTTATAATACCGTTTAATAATGATCAATTTTCTCAAAAAAATTGAATTCTTCTAAATTTACCTAAATTCTCAATATCACAATAAAATTGATAAAATATCAAACATACCTATTAAGTACCCCATTATTTATTTTATTATAAAACACATAAGTTACAAAATTAAACTCAATTTTATCAAGTGATAAACAAATATAATTTTTTAAAATCTCAAATAAATCTTAACATGTACAACTCATACATTCATACAATAAATTTCTATAGAAAAAAATTATAAAACAAGTAAACACACAAACAAACTACATATACTACTTAAAAATACTACAAAAACTAACATAAAAATGGGTTACAACGAAAAAAATATATATGTTTGCTTACTTGATGTGGTGAATCTTCAAAACAAATTGAGCCAAAATAAGAATACTAATAGATTGAGTGTTGGAGTGTTTGAATCTGTTATGATGTAAGCTTGTTTTGTGACAAAATAATGGGGAGAATGTGTTATTTTCTATAGAAATAAAAAGAAATAAGAAAAAGAAATGGGGGAGGGGGGTCTTCTGGCAGGTTATAACTTGAATATTATTAATGAAGTTATTAATGGAAATTAACACTGATTATTTTTTATCATTGATTTTGTCAGTAATATTGACATGTCATAGTTTTTGATAGAAATATCCTTAAATTCCACCTATAATCATCTTGGTATACACCGACATAAATGTTTTTGTTAGTGAATATTAATCGAAACAACAACATTATATTTTGTTGGTAAATATCATCATAATTTACCGATGATATTTTTTTATTTGTATTTTTATTTGTTGTCATGCTATATTTTTCAAAAGAAATAATGAGAGAATACCTATCTAATTTTTTTTCATTCCTTGAATTTTACCTGTAATCATCTCGGTATACACCAATAAAAATGTTTTCGTCAGTGAATATTGACAAAAACAACAACATTATTTTTTATTGGTAAATATCATTATAATTTACTGATGATATTTTTTCCGTCGATATTTCCATTTGTATTTAATAATTTTCTAGTGGTGATCTAAAGATACCTCTTGCCGTAGAAAACAAAACCTATATGATACATTTACATGCGATTAAAGTAGTCCAAGACTTCATATAAGAAATTGGAAAAAAAATAAATTCAAGGCATATAACTTAATATATAACATGAGATGTATAATGCTATGTTATTTGTGAAAGAAAAGTTAAAAAAATAATCATAAAACTCCATCAATTGTCCACTTTAGTTTTTCCATCTCTCTTAAAGAGTTAATACAAAACCATATCTGAATTTTTATTTAATATTTAAATATTGTGATTGCTATAATTATTAAATATAATATTTGAAATTTAATAATTTATATAGTAGCCATGAGTTTGAACTTCACTTATCCCATATTTTCTAATTAAATTAAAAAATAAAACATAAGATACCCATAGGTCTAGTCTCTAATAAAATTAATAAAATAAAAATAAAATAATTATTGTTTTATACAAGTTTAAAGTTAATACAAAACTATCTCCCAAATCTCATCTCACCTATTAAGATTTTGAATTGAAATAGATTTTTGACAATCTTATGAAAAAGACTCAATTTTTTTCGGTATAATGCCAAATTTTACACTTGGCCTTTACATATGTGGAATATTTCTATAATTCATGAGAAGGTCCTTTTTTAGGTTAGTTCTACTATGCTGTGTGCCTGTCTTTCCATGGTTGAAGCAATGGTGTGTGCATATGCACATTCTTTCAAACCTATTCGATGAAACTTCTTTGAGAAGTACTATGCTCTTTCAGAAAGAATTAGTTTGTCAATCATATGATGACACAGTGGTGCTGACCATGAATATGGAATATTGCACATCGGTTACCATCCTATTTGTCCTTTTCTTCTCTACAAAATACAACATGCGAGCTAACGTGCAAGCTTTAATAACATGAAAATTTATGCCTTTATCCTCATCTCTTGAATTGACCTGACAGATTCAGTACTCGGGATGATAGTGGCATTATGTTGGAACTTCTTTTGTTATATTATAAATGCATATGTTTTAAAAATAAATTTATTGTTTTTAACTTATTTGATTATTGTTAATGATCTATTTAGATGTTAATAATGGTTTTACATGCATATTTTTAACTAAACTTATTAAAATTATTGACTCTAAAAAAAAAATCATTACTCAATTAAGTATATATTTTTTTAAAGGATGGTAATGAATATCTAAATGGATATGCAAAATTTGATGATTTGGATATGATTATTGAAAATAAAAAACTAATAAGAAATGAAAGGGTTATGATGATTATCATTATTTTATTTGGATATAGTTATGGTTATATATACTGCAATCTAAATTTATGAACACTCATTGTGATCTTTATTTAATACATCAAACTAAGGACATCCAAAGTAATTTCTATAATTGCTTTATGTTAAGCATATAGTGATAACAGACAATGACATTCAAGAAGAGAATTGCAGTTTCAAAGTTTGAATCTACAACTAGTTCCAGCTCTTGTAACTGCTACAACATTGAACTGGTTGATTACTTCGTGTACTGCTACATCAACAGGTATTGTGGCAATGGATACTAGCTGCTGTCGCCACTACAACAATGATGAACCTGCACTAATCACCTTATTTCAAATTTGAATTCTACTGTACTAAAATATAACAAAGAACAGAAATACTATAAAAAAAACTTGAGGCGTGCATAAACACTATTATTAAAGATATTTTCTTAACACAAAACTATTATTCTCTAGGATTTAACAAGTTTCTCTTCTAAAACGAGGGTTACAAAAGCATCCAGATCAAAATCAAAAGAAAATATCAGCAAGATCTACCAACATGGAAAATATCATGGTTTTTTCAGCACACCTTGATTGTAAAAGTGCCTGGTGTGTGTGTGTATGCTACTAACATGTAGCTACTAGATAGTAAATAAGTTAGAAAATTAAAATGCTATTACAACATGGTGTGTGTGTGTATGCTACTAACATGTAGCTACTAGATAGTAAATAAGTTAGAAAATTAAAATGCTATTACAACAATTCAGAAAATAAAAAACTGTTAGGGAATTAAAGAGATATAGCTTTTAATTTTTTTTTCAAATAAAAGACTTGTTAGGATTTTATGACTGTTAAACAGTTAATTCCAAGTATTTTAAAAATTATAGTTTCAGTTTAAGTATAAAAAACAAATTATTGTTAGAGATAAGATATTCAAAAAGTACAAGTGTTGTCTCACGTGTAGGGGGCAATCAGATGTTTTATTTTTTTTGTGCTTAGTTTAACCTTATATGCACAAGCTCAATATCCTTTCCTAATTGGTTATTATCTCATATCAAAGTTCACTATATAAAGATAAATGTCTTATTTTTTCAATGTGGGATAGAAAGCCCTATATATACTCTATGTTAACAAGAAAATATGTTTTTTCGATGTGAGATAAAAAAATTTTGAAATATTCTTTATTATTTATAATAATCCCCCATATATTTCAAAAGAATTGGAATAAAATATACCTGTTGGGTTTCTATCTATCAAGTATAATACATCTAACCTGGTATCATTTGGACTATGAACTAGATCATATAAAGAATGTGATTTAATTTTTAAAATTATTAATGAATTTTTATAAACCAAAAATTCTTATTGTAAGTTAGATATCTCACCAATCACATTATAGGTCATGCACGTACCTGGTTGTTCATGAGTACTCTAGAGATTTTGCTAGTATCTCATATGAGTGACCCCACTCCACACTCATATAAGTGATTCTATTAAGTGTTTACTCTAATTTGAACATTGTCCATAAGAAATATGCAATTCATTAAACACTTTGTAGTTCATCCTTTCTTTAATTGCATACTAGTACTATTCTCATATTATAGGAAATGACATGTTTTATAATGTTACAATATCATAAATGATTTTGGTATTACCTATATGAATGTAATTCATAGGATCTCTAATCACATAGGTAAGATTACCATCATTTTAATTTCTTACTTAAGCACTAGGCTCATTCCTTTGATGTTTCTAATATCATCTTTCTACCAAGTGATTTAGTTAGAAGTTGGTCAAATTTATTTCTGACTTCACATAATTAATTGAAATAATTTTATCTTTTAGTAGTTGCTTTACAATATCATGACTTAATCAAATATATTGATTTTTACCATGGAAATATTTATTCTTAGCAATGGTCATTGTCGTTTGACAATCATAATGCATGGATATATAAGGTGTTGGTTTTATTCCAAATGGAATTTCAGTTAAAAGATTCCTCAACCAATTAGCTTCATTTCATGTTGATTCCAAAGCTATAAATTTTGACTTTATAGTGGGTCGAGTAATTAACTTTGCTTGGATGATTTCCAAGACATTGTGGATTTAATCTTATCTAAATCTAAAATCCAGTTACCAATATTTTATCCTTCTAATACGATAAGAAATCCACCATATAGAATACCAAAGTTCATGATACCTTTCAAAATTTTCATTATTTGGACTATTGTCACCTAATGCTCATGATTGGGATTTTGAGCATATCTACTCAATCTACACACACCGTATGCTATATCAAGTCAAGTGAAGTTCATCAAATGCATCAAACTTCTAATAATTTAAGTATTCTCAAGCTAAGTAACAACTTCACCTTTATTTTTTTAATTGAGAGTTAACATCATAAAAGGTACTCACATATGTCGTATCTAAGTGACCAAACTTTTTAAGAAGTTTTTCCACATAATGTTCTTGTGTTAACATTATGCCATTGTCTTTTCATATAATTTTAATACTCAATATTACACTAGCTTCACTCTTATCTTTATATCAAATGTAAAGGCTAAGAAATGCTTAGTATTATGCACGACATTCATACTAGTACCAAAAACAAACATATCATCCACATATAAACTAATAATAACATATTCATTATTAATAGACTTAGTATAGATATATTTATCCACACGAACTAAAGAAAAACTGTCACTTTAAACAACTTGAAAAAATTTCTCATGCCACTATTTATGAGCTTGATTTAAGCCATATAAAAACTTTTTAAAGTTACAAACTTTATTCTTTTGACCAGGAACTGTACAACCTTCATGTTGTAACAATATACTTCTTTTTTCTAGATCATCATTTAAAACCACAGTTTTAACATTCATTTAATCGATAAAAAGGTTATAAATAGAAGCTAAAATATTTAAAAATCAAAGTGAAGAAATTCTAGTTATAGGTTAAAAAGTATCAAAATAATCCATATTTGTTTTTTAGTATAATTCTTTGCAATAATTTTGCTTTATATTTATCTATAAAAACATTAAGCAAATATTGTTTTCTTAAAAATCCATTTACAACCAATAAGTTTTGCACTTGGAGGCAAATCAACAATCTCTCAAGTTTTATTTTGTAAAAGCGAATTAATTTTAACTTTATTTGCTTATTTCCAAAACAAAGAATTAGAAGAAGAGATAACTTCAAAATAGATCACTCGATCCTTACCTACTAGATAAGTGAAAATTTTATTTTCTTTGAACCTACTAGATAAGTGAAAATTTTATTTTCTTTATCTCTTACTCCTTTTCACTTTTGTAATGTGAGTTTCTTTAACTCTATTATCATTAACAGGTGCATGAGATATCTTTTGATTTAATAGATAAATGTGTTCAAAGAATTCTATATTTTTTGTTTCAATAATAGTTTTGTAATTTAGCACATCACTCTTTAAAACTAGAAACCTATATGTAACATTATTTTCATCATAACCAATAAAAATACAATCAAAAGTTTTTGAACTTATCTTTCTCTTTTTTTTTTGGTTCAGGTAACATAACCTTAGTTAAACACCCTCACATTTTTAGATATTTTAAATTAAAAAGATAATCTTTTCATAATTTATAAGGTGTTAAACCAAATTTTTTATAAGAAATTCTATTTTGTAAATAACATGTAGATAAAATTGCTTCACCTCATAAATTATCAAGTGTTGAAGAACTAACTAGTATAACATTCATCATTTCTTTTATACTTGTATTTTTCTTTTCAGTTATCCTATTAGACTCAGGTGAATAAGGTGGAGTAACTTCATATATTATACCTTATTTTTTGTAATAATCATTTATTATAACATACTCATCTCCTCTATCATATCTAACTCGTTTGATTTTTTTTTTATTCAGTTGATTTTCTACTTTTGCTTTATATAATAAGAATATGTTATAGGCTTCATCTTTACTTATAAGTAGGTAAAGTTTTGTATATCTTGAAAAATTATCTATGAAGGTCACACAATATGTCTTGTCTCCTCTAATCATAGTTTGTTTTTCCAAGTCTATGTCTATTAAGATAAGAAATTTAGTGTCTCTATTAACATATGCCCATGTTTTCTTAATAATTTTAACTTCAACATATATTTCACATTTATTCATAGATGAAGAATTTAAGTAAAAATTAAACTATGAGAATTCATTTTTTTATGATAAGATAAACTAACATGTTCTAATTTAGCATGCTATAGATCAATAAAGTCAAGCAAGCAAGTAGAAGAAGAAGATGCAATTTCATTCATTTCTTTACCAACATTGAGTACAAAAGCTTTATGGTTATAATATTCTTTCCCTACAAATATATTGTTCTTAGTCATTACAATTTTGTCAAATTCAAATCACATTTTGATCTTAAATTTTCTCAACAAAACCACATGGACCAAATTTGTTATTATATTAGAGACAAATATAACACCTCATTTAAAACCAACGTTTTACCCAAAGTTAATTACAGAAAGACTTTGCATTTACTAAGAACATTTGTAGTTATTAAATCTCCAAGGTAGACCACTTCTCTATCCTTATAAATTTTATACGGGAAGAAGAATTTTTTAATTGCATATATGTGCCTAGTAGCACTAAAGTCTACCACCTAATGTTTCTCATTGCTCACTATATTGACTTAAGAAACAACCACATCAACAATGTCTTCTCTTTCAACCATGTTGACCTTAGTTTTAGGAGGATTGTTGTTTCTCTTTCTATTTTGGTATTGAGGTGCATGGTAGTTAGGTTTGCCACACACAAAAAAGTTTTCCTTTTTCTTAAAATTGTTGAGTTTAAGTTTGAACATATTGGTATTATTACCATTGAACTTAATATTATTATTATTGAATTTATGTTCATATATGTTGCACGTGTTCAGCGTCGCGACAATCGTCCATCTTCTAGGAAAAAATGGTTATATGGTATACTTCTGGCAAAATATGAATAGACAATGAATTCTTATCTCTTATCAGTAAAAAATTAAAATGGGAGTCGCCACTTGATCGTTTAATCATTAAAAACCCTAACTGGTCTCAGAGATGGGGTATAGAGATTGGTTGCATAAAGAGAAGGTCTTAGCACCCCAAATACGCCCTACCTAAGGTAAACTATATTGTTTTGTTTGATAAAATCTAAGGTTATATTGTGGTATTTACTTGTTGGTCTGTCTAAGGTTTAAGAAAAGTCTTTCTCTGTAAGGAGATCCTTATCTTATTGGGTAAAAACCTTACTATTCTATGTCGTTAATAAAAACAAAAACCTTTTTAATATCAAGAATATATTTTATGTATAAATTTATAATCCCTAATACTAAAACAAAACAAAATAAAAATTTTGTTGTTTTTGAAATTTTGGTCAATGTTCTCTTAACTTTGATAAACTGGTTATTAAAGTCAAAATATATGCTAAAACATTGTTTTTTGGTGTATGAAAAACACAATATATTTTTTAACTTTGAGACACTTGGCCATATGCATAAAAATATTTTTTTCTTTATTCATTTTTTTGTATTTTTGCAATTTTGATGAAAACCGAGTATTTTAATACTGAATTTGTGTTTTTATGGTGTATTTATTTGGAATGGGCCAGCACAGCCCAACATAAAAAATGATGGGCCAGCACCGACCCAACATGAAAATGAACTGAGACAAAAGTGGGCCACCACTAGCCCAACATCAAATAATGAAAATGGACCGAGACAAAAGTGGGCCACCACTAGCCCAACATCAAATAAGATGGGTCGACTCTAGCCTAATATAAAATGAAACAGCCCAAAACAAAATGGGCCACTAACACCGGCCCAACTTCTAAAATAGGCCAAACCTGACCCATAATATTATCATTGGTTGCAGAACATGAATCACGTTTTGCATACTAATGAAAGAAAAACAATGGACGAAGCAGAGAAGGAAAGAGACGTACCCGATGAGAGGAGGCATGTCTGTTGTTGGTGGTGGTGGAGATGGTGGTTGGACCAGCGATATTACTTCTGCTTCTCTCTCTATTTTCTTTTCCTTTTCTTTTGTTCTTCTTCTCAGTTTCTTCTCTCTTCTATTCTCTCTTTTCTCTCAGTCCTTTGTCTCTCTCTCTCGGTCCCTTCGCTTTCTTTTTTTCTTTTCACTCTTAATCCTTTTTCTCTTTCCCTTTCCCTGCTTTTATAAACAAAAATAGAGGAGGGAAGTGTGGTTGGGGTGACCACTGTGCTAATGCCACTCCACTAGCCCTTCAACACGTGGAAATAGGGTTGTGTTGGTGTCTTTTTAAAGTTATCATGTGGAGGGAGGTTGGTGAGAACTAGAGAAGAAAAGAGAATCTTCTTCCTCTGTTCTCTACATGTCCAAGGGAAGAAGATGATGGTGCTGTTCAAAATGATACCATTTAGGGTTTTTTTTATGAACAGTGCATAAAATGGTGTTGTTTTGGTTAAAACGCGTCGTTTTATTTAAAAGGAAAAGCTAGCAAAATATATCATATTTCACATTGGTTCTTAATTTGTAATTTGTAATTTGTTCAATCAAGTCCTCAATTTCAATTTTGATTTTAAAAATTGATTCAATTGCATCCCTGCCAAAAATCCAACAGCAGCCCTGAAGTTGACTGTCTTTTTCACTTTAGTCCTTGGTTTAGAATGTATGTAATTTGACCCTCAATTGATCAATAAACTTCTAATTTCTTTAATTGGGCCCTTGACCGATTTTAATTACAACCCCTCTATTTCGCGCCTTTTTGAATTTGGTTCTTGGTTTTGGATTTTTTCAATTAAATCCCTAATTAGCCATCAAACTTTAATATTTATACAATTAAGCCCTTGATTTGACCATATTCACTTTCAAAAATTATAATTTGACCTTAAAACTTTAATTTCTTTCAATAAAAGCCCAAATTGACTCTAAAATCAATTTTTCTTGCAATCAAACTCTTTATAAATTCAATTAAACCTTCAATAAAATTTAATTGAATCCATAAAAATCTGATTTTTGACTTTTCTTCCTCATATTGAATTTTTTTTATCAACAGGGCTCTTAGTAGTCAATAAAATACTGTCAAATTTTAATCTTTATAATTTAGAACCTTCTCAACCAATTTTTAATCTTTTTTAGGATGTTTTGGCATCCTTTTTTCATTATTTATTTTTTTTATAATATATATTTTTTATTTTTTGTATTTTATTATTTTTTAAGAGAAAAAATATGAATTGAGGAATAGCCCAAAAATAGGTTATGACAATACCCTTTTTTATATGAACTCCCTTCTACTAAGTTTGCTTTGGTTTCTTACTAGTAGCTTACATCTCCGCTTACATCTCCTTTCTATTTATGTCTTCAATGATGATGTGGGTGATAAGATCATTTAAAAATAATTATCCATGCTTGTGCTTGAGGAAATTAACTAACTAGTTAGGGAGTTTATCTTGAAATATAAGATTATTCTAGCATAACTAATTCCATAACAAATACCATAGGTAGGCATAAGGATTGTTTGACCTGGAAATCTTGCTTTAAACAAAAACTTAAACTGAAACAAAGCTTTATTAATGTGATGCACTATTGAAAACCTAACCATCCATACAATATAAGAGAAGATGATTTGAAGTTTCCACATGAGCATTGTGAAAAGAACAAAAAGCGTTCGTATAAACAAGCAAGTTTCTATGAACCAACACGTCTTTGTTAGATGCTATCACTTAGTAAGAGCCATATGAAGACTTCAATCTTTGGAGAAACAAGACCATTTTAGTATAAAGAAGAGCAAGGAAATATACTTAGAAATATTACTTTATTATGAATTAAACTTTCAGACCTTATTATGTATGTTCTAGATTTGTCAGTCACCCAGAGTCGAATATCATTAATATTCAGAGTTAAGATTATCTCCTCAATATTAGTCATGGGATGGCCTAAGATGAGAAGCTTAGAATCTTTCAAATTTCTAATCCAACTAAGATTTATAGTACCATAAGCATTGCTAAGAACATTGACAACTGGTAAGCCTTGATTAGCTGACAAATAATACAATCAATGATACATTTCTTTCAAAATACATTAATGGAGCCATTGATCTGATAAAAAAATAAATAATCCTTCCATTCCCAACTTTAAACTGAATAACAATCTTTATTATCAGTTGAAATTTATAGTTGAGTAAATATTTTGCCATACATTTGATAAGAAAGAGGCAAAAATCAAAAGACAATTCTCAAAACATGAACTATATTTTTTAGTAACCAATTCCTACTATCTATCTAAATTCTAATCATGAAACCTACACAACCATTTAAACAAAAAAAGCCTTATTCTTGCCCTACAAAGAGCCAAAACCTAGACCACTGATAGCCTTTTCCTTCACTATTTGACTCTAGTATCAGAGGAATAACTCCATAAAAAACTTCTTTGAATGAAAATAATCAATCTTATTACATCCTTTGGCATGAAAGAGATGGACATGAAGTATATAGATAAGGAAGACAAAATAGTCTTTATCAAACAAATTATACTAGACAAACTAAACACCTTTTCTTTTCACAACCCTAGTCATTTCACAATATTTAAAATGATAGGCTTTCAAGGATTTGTTACAAGTTGGAAATCAGGATTTCTAAATGGGAAACTCTTAAAATATTCACCTGTAGATCAAAGTACAAATCAAACCACCTTAAAATCTCCTTTGCATGGAATAAAGAAGTTTTGTGTTCTCTCTACCTATTTTACCTACTGACTTTATTTTTCTAAGTTCATAGAAAACCATTAATTGAAGCACTATGGAAAACTCGTTCAAATACATTGCAAGTTCTCCATCTCTTTCGGTTTCTATAACTTTCTAATTCTTTCATCAACTTTTCGTGTCTATGTGTGTTCTAGTCTCCTAGTCAATAACTCCAGTTGTCGCAACAATATGATATGATCTGTTAATAGAGCTTCTCATTTACATGTAATTCGGTCAACCTTAAAATCTAGGATTATTATCCAGAAAGATTTATTAAAGTACTTTAAATATATATATATTATATTGATGTGAAAGGGTGCCCTTTTGAAATTATTGAGAAAAAAAAGTAATCCCAGAAAACCTTTAATTACTGTCAAATAAAAAATATATAGCTTCCATCCAGCACTCTTTCGTGTATCCCTCACTTGGGATGGATGGAATAAAAAGTGAGTCAACAAAATACCTATTTGTAATTATTTCAAAACACCACAGAATTTCTCTGTTTCAAATGGAAAGCACCAAAACTATAAAACTCCTGCAACCATCTAGGGATACAGTAAGCTTGAAAATGAATTAGTGGTGGTGGCGGTGATGGCGGGTTGATGTTGGGGTAGTGTTAGGCCGTTGTCCATAGCACGAAGCTAGAGAAAGTGTGAGAGATGAGAAGACCATTAACATGTTAGGAGCTAGTGGGTGAAGGTGGCTACTACTAGGGTTTTTGCAATGGACATTTTGGTGGGGTTTTATAATTTTTGAAAAACAATCAAACCAAACCATATCCTTGCGTGTTTATCGGTCCTTTCGGTGAGACAATGACAGAGAGAGAGACCCACATTTTGCTGCTAATGAATGGCCAAGTGATCAGCAACCTTGTGGTCCAATATACTGCACCACCATTGCCACTCCTCGTTTAGTTGTGTTTAATTATGAAGTGTGATCCACTTTTACTCTTCTGAATAGTTCTTCTTGTCTCTTGGCTTAGACCACGCTATATGTGAAAGGTGTTTTCATTGAAGTTCATCGCGACTTTAATGAATAGCAATGCAAATAAAATTAAAGCTAAAACTACGGGGAGTTTTGTTATAAATAAATTATTTCTTTTTTCTTCTCATTTCTGAATAAACAGTAACATTACCTACTCTGCTAAAAGAACTGCCCAGCTTCTTGTGAAGGAGCTGCCCCCTTTTTATTGTTTTTATTTTATTTTATTTTATCTTACATTTTTCTTTCTTTCAATTAATTTTTTTTAGCTTTTTTTTTTCAATTTCATCATTAATTTTGAATTGAATTTCAATATTATGTTATCCCAATAGTAAATAAGCACATCCTGGTATTTAATTGATATTTAGCTGTTTAAGTGGTTATTTTTATCATTACATCGATAAATAAAAATAATTTTTTTTTAAAGAAAAACTAAAGTTGTTACATTTAGTAAAGTTCAATATCCAAATCGTGGATTGGCAGGTTAAACTTGACGTCTAGATTAATACAATATATCATCATTTTAATATTAAAAAATATCATATTAAATTTTTTTTAAAGGCAAATCAAGCTTCTTACCAATTATCTAGGTTTTTTAGACCCATCATGTCGACTAGGTCACATTGAGGCAACATCTACACAAGTTGATTTTAAACCGAGGATGGTCAAGGAGTTGAATCAAGAGGTTTTAAAGTTAAACCGCTAGGTTAAGCCTCTTTTTTTATTTTTTTATTTAGTTTTTAATTATATATTCTCTCTTATTTTTTAAATTGCTTAGCTTAGCTATTATTTCATAGTAATTAGTTTTTTTAGGGCTTTTATAATTTAATAATCATTTGAGTGTGTGTAATATAAAGGACAATTAATATTAAATATTTATATTTTTATCTATCTTTTAGTTTTTGCTAGAAAAGAATTCAAATTTCACTTTAGTTTTTAGTTAGCATTCAAAACTTTATTTTAATTTATCAAGTAATATAGTTCTTAATGAATTGTATTTGTTGTATGTTGACAATGAGGTGACCTATTTGTAAAAAAAGGTAAATTAGAAAGAAAGAAAAAGTCACCTCCTAGTTTTATGGTAATTGGAAATCCTAACTGGTTTTCAAAGGTTCTAGGTAAGGGATGGTTATATAAAGGTAAGCTTCATTATTGTTTATCTTCAATGATAAATGTATTTTATTGTGATTTTCCTAAACTGATATGTATATTATTAAAAATATTATCTTTATTCATAAAACAATGTCTAAAGAAGAGAGCTTGATATTGAACCTTACCTTCCTTAATTATTTGGTGGACTATATTAATTGAATCTATTATATGTTAATTAACATCCAAAAAACATGGTCTATTGTGAGCTATTTTATCCTAGGTCTTTCAACAAATGATAAAATCATTTAATATAAGGTTGAGATATTCATGATCATGGTCAACTGACTAAATAATATCCAAAGAACAAGGTCAAATTTTAGATAACTCCATCTTGCATTATTTAGAAATTATGGACACACACACATATAAGGCTTAATATCGTTTGAAAATTTCATATTATCCATTAAGTAGTGTCCCAAGAACAGGGCCCGTTATTATACCATTCCATCTTAGGCTACTTAATAAATTATAGGAATATCAAGTTAAATTTGTAAAATAAAAATATTATGTGGTGACTAAAAATTGTATTAATTAGTACTATTATTCACTTATGACATCCAAAGAACAGGGGTCATATTGAATCGTACCATTCTGGGTCAATTAACAGTTAATGGAAACAATTAATTAATTGATCAAATATTAATTGATCATATTACTTGATAATCAACATCAAAAAATAAGCCTAGTATAAGACAATTCCATCTTGGGTTAATTAACAATTAATAGGAACAACAAATACAAGGACAATTTAATTATTATTATTATTTTTCTTTATTAATCGACATTCGGAAGACAAGGCCTAAGATTAGACCATGTCATCTTAGGGTGATCAATCAATTGGTCCATATAATGTTCATCGTAATGATTTTCACAATAATAAAAAAATAATTTGAGTTTGTGGATCGACCTTTTAAGGTATTTGGCGTGTCTAAGATCTACTAAAATCAAGGTTGGAGGACTATTGGAACAACGGTCAAGAGTGTGCCCACACATCATCACCATTATCAACGCGTGGTTTCATATGTTGTTGCTGTTGGACAAGCATGAGCTAATGGATCTAAAGCTCGTTTGTCTCCTTTGTGCTCCTATAGTAATAATGACTCTAATCGCTGCTCAAGGGAGAGACATGCCCTTCCAAAGCTTTGACCCTCTTCTATCTCCTTCCCTTTTAGTTCTCGCTCTCTCTTTATTATAAACTTTTTTTCCTCTTTAATTCTGCTCTCTACAAGTTATGTGTCACAATTGTTAATGCTGGTGT
The DNA here is from genome assembly GCF_000495115.2 of Populus euphratica. Taxonomy (NCBI): domain Eukaryota; kingdom Viridiplantae; phylum Streptophyta; class Magnoliopsida; order Malpighiales; family Salicaceae; genus Populus; species Populus euphratica. The sequence continues at coordinate 2,932,800 of NW_011499856.1, forward strand.
TGACTATTAAATAAGTTCACGAGGGCAATGAAAGAATCAATAATTGTTGTTGATAAAGAGAATGAACGATGTAGAGAGGGAATGTTGCCGCAACTAGTGTTAGGAGGTCACGTTTGGTTATTGTTAGGTGTTGTGTTAGGGGTGATGAGTGTCTATCAAAGTGTTGGCAATGAAAGAAGTTCCAAGATGAGGTGGAGACTATCTTGCTACCACTCATGAAGAAATTAAAAGTTGTTACTGGTTTTAGGAGATCATAGTTGCAGGGGTCGTGCCTTTTCCATTGTTATCTATGGTTGGTAATAGTGCTACTCATTGTAAAGGACGGTGGCTGGTCTTTGAGTAGTTTAATTATTTTGGTAGTTTTTATTCTTCTAAATGCTCATGGTTTTTTTCCTTTTTTTTCTTTGTTTTTATTTTATTTTATTTTATGTTTTTTTTTTCATTTTTTTAGATGATGAAGTGTTTTTTATTTAGGGCCTTTTTTGTTAGGATATTACTGCGTGTGAAGTGTGTAAGTCTATTTATACTATAATGAACCTTCTCAACCCTTTTATCTTCCTAGATTTTTTAGAGATTTCCTTTACATTCCTTATTTTTCTAAAGTGTTCGCCTCTTATAAGAAAACTTTGCTTTTCCCTTTTTCATCCTTTCCATTTATTTTTTTGAACTAAACTAGTCCTTATTAGTTTTTTCAATTACACTTTACTCACTAAAAAAATATCTTTTTTTGGATTCATTTTATTTTTCCTTTTCCTTTTCTAATGGATTTTTTCTATTTTAGAAAACTTTATCAATAAAAAAACTATAAGTGAAATGGTCCAAAATTATGAAATGACTAGAAATGTATTTTTTTTATAAATACTGATTTTTTTTATTTTCCAATTTTTTTTGAAAATATGCTAAAAACTAGGATAAAAAATGAATGATGATAGTTGCCCTCTCTTTCCAAGATTTATAGTACAAAGACAAGGAAAAATTTATTTTTCCTTGACTTTGTATTATAAGTTTTGTGAAGAAAAAAATAACTACACAAAAAGATAAATGAATTGATAAAACTTGAGATTAATATAAAGAATAAAGTGATCAACATAGGATGCTTGTAAATAAAAAGATCAGCTTGAGATCCATATAAATGAAAAGAATCATCTTAAGATCCATGTAAATGAGATCAATTTCGGGATCTTAAGCAAAAATGGATCAACTTGGGATCCATATAACTATAAGGATTAAATTAGAATCCATGTAAATAAAAGGATTAACTCTAAGTCCATATCAAAATGATCAGATTAGGATCCATATAAAATATGATCAATATAGAATTTAAATCAACTTACAATTTATGAAAGGATTATCTAGGGATCCATGTCATTTTAGGAACTATAAAAGGATCATCTTAGGATCTAGATCATCTTGAGATCTATATGAAAGTATCATATTAAGATTTACATGAAATGATCATCTTCGGATCTAGACCAACTTGGTATCTATGAAAGAATTAGCTTAGGATCCATGCAAATGAAATCAACTTGGGATCCATGTGAAAAACGATCAACTTGGGATCCATGTAATTGCAAAGATTAACTTAGAATATATGTAAATGAAAGGATTAACTCTAGATCTATATCAAAAGGATCAGATTGGGATCCATATAAAAAATGATCAACCTAGAAACGAGATCAATTTGGGATTTATAAAATGATCATTTTAGGATCTATAAAAGGATAAACTTAGAATCCATGCAAATGAAATCAACTTGGGATCCATATAAAAATATGTCAATTAGGGATCTATACAAAAGAAAATAAAAGGGATCAATTTGATATCCATGCAAATAAAAAAAAAGATCAACTTAGGATCCATTTAAATGAAAAGGAATCAACTTGAGGAATGGACTTGAGCTTGAGGCAACCCCTTATTATGAGAGATTAAAGGGTATCGGGCACTCTATCCACAAAAAGAGACTGACATTTTTTACAATTGATAATGAAGATGACTCTAAGGGTGGGAGACATCATGCAAATAATTAGGGTCATTCAGACTTGGCAATCCTCGAAACAAAAATAAAACCAGGTTTAATTATTTGGTTACCAGCCTTGTCATAAAAATAAGTCAAATTATCAGGTGACCAACCTTATTATAAAAATGAAAAATGGATCAAATTGTTAGGTAACCAACCTTAATTGTAAAACATGGTCCAATTATTAGGTTACCAATCTTAAATATAAAATCCAAGCAAGTTAGCTTGACTTTACTGGTTATAAGATTTGGCTATGAACCTCTTTACAATAGGGTTGAAATTGAAACTTCTTGATGGTAAGGCGTCTTTTTCTTAATTGCAAGGTTACCTCCTAATTGCAGGGTTTGATCTGCTGATAACAGGGTTGACTCTCCTGATTATACAGCTTGATCTCCTGATTGACCTGATGGTAAGGCTAATTTTTCTTATTGTAGGGTTTAACTTCTTGATTGTAAGGTTTGATCTCCTTATTATAGGGTTGATCTATAGGTTGACCTGATGGCAAGGCTTGATCTAAAAATTTTCTCTTTTGGGGATCACACTCAAGAAAATATTGTTAATAGAGATATTAAAATTAAAACCTAAAATTGACATAAACTTTCATACATGTATACTAGTTTTAAAAATTAACATCTTATTGGAACATTTAGCTTGGGAATATCAACAATTTATTTTGATTTTATTTATAGAGTTTATCTCTTGGAGTTGATGGGAAAAACACAAGTTTATATTTTGCAAGCTCAATCTTCTTTTTAAGTCATCTAGATCTTCAAAGACTTTTAGCTTTCGCTCACCTTTTTTTTTTGGAAATAAGTGCTATATAAGCTCACCATAAATTTATCTTTCCAAGAACTTTATTTTCGATCATTAAATGGGCACAATTAGTACATCATCTTAACTTGGCTCATGTTGCCTATACTCATCATTGCTCATATGTGCTATATGAGAATATTTGTTTAATATTGCTCATATTCTATTATCATTACAAAAAAAAATAACACCACAACCAATGATGGAGTTTTTCATTTCAATAATTTGCATGTTATCACTAGAGATTTCTTTATTTTTAAAATAGGATTGTCCACATTTGATCTAACCATGTTATCACTATAGATTTCTTTATTTTTAAAATAGGATTGTCCATATTTGATCTAACCATGTTATCAAAAGGCACCCATACATTACCATCATTCTCATATATGTCTTCTACCACACATACCTTGTGATATAGTTCTTCAAGTTATTATTTGGCTATTACTAATGTAAAAGGTCTTTTTAATTTGAATTACCCCCAACTAATCTAAATGCATATATCTTTCCATTAGCCACATAGAGGAAAGCACACATCACCCCTATCATCATTATCAAATGTTTATTCTGCCATTCATGACCTGTGATAGAGTTCTAACACGATTAAAAGATTAATGTCTTCTCCCAAGTGTAGGAGTGTTGAAGTAATAAATAACCCGGCAAGACCGGGGTCGAACCACAAGGAGGTTAATTGTATAAATTATAGATGACAATAATACAATAACAATAACAATACCAATAATAATAATAATAATAATAAAAAAAAAAGAGAAGAAGGAGAAGATGATGAGACC
>NW_011499856.1:2936796-2937053 GCF_000495115.2 Populus euphratica
ATTGGGAACTATTGATTTGATGACTAATTGATGAGTGGGTGACCAACTCTTGACTTGGTGACAATCCTTATCTTCTATTGTCTGCTCAAAACGTCATTGATAACCTCAAAATTGAACCACTTGATATAAAAGTTGTAGAAAATTGTCTAAGCTTTCTTGTGTAAAAAATTAAGGTCATTTGGACTTCTAGAACTCCAGATATAGGTCAAACACTGAATAGTGCTCAGGCTGGAGGACATATTTGGACTTCTTTATTT
>NW_011499856.1:2937431-2970943 GCF_000495115.2 Populus euphratica
TGCAAAATAATGATATAATACCTTGATAAAAATGCATTTTTAAGTACTAATCAAGTTCATATATTCATCTTCAAATTGGATTGCCCCCATCTAATCTATAAGTGTTTATCTTTTTAATAGCCATTGAAAGGCATGATGTGCCATTATCATTATAAGATGTTTATTCTACTATTCACTACTTATGCTAGAATTATCATCGATTAATACAAAGGGTTCTTCAAAATGTTATACCCAGTGCTTATTTGGCTATGTTTATCATTTTAGTAACCATCAAATGGCACACATGTATCATAAGATGTTTATTTTTCCATTCACTATTTATGTTAGAATTCATCATTAGGTAATGCAATAGGTTCTTCAAATTGGATTGCCCCATACTAATCCAGCTATGTTTACATTTTCAGTATCTATAAAAAGACATGCATGCCCCATCATCATTATTGTTTTTTCCATAAACTTTGTAAATCTAACCAATAAGAATTTTGTTATAATTTGTTTTTTAAAAAATCATCTTTTGTGTTTCAAGACCATGCTGCAAATTTTAATAATTATGTTCATGTACGTTCATCATTAAAATGAAATCATTGAGATGAGAATTTGAAAGTATTTTCAATAATTGTGCATTTATTTGTTTGATTAAAAGCTCAAAACATGTCATTGAAGTGCTATAAAGCAGATTTTAGAATAGGTATATGATGAAATTGGTGTTAGTTAGGATTGTGAAGAAAATAGTTATCCCAAAAAAATGACTTTTGGCTTGAATGGATTCTTCAAGAAGTGAAGGAAAAAAAGGTTGTAATCTAAAAGAAAGTTTTGGCTTATAAAATGTACCTTGCTTCATGTGGTATAAATTAATTTGAAAAACTATGATTCAATGCCATAAAAAAATAATATGCAATACACCAAAAACAATCATGATTTTATGAAAAAGAACATTTCTCTTTTATTTTTTAATAAGACTTATCAATATAAATAAATTATTTTTAATTAGAAAAAGCTTTAAAAAACACATAATACAGGCCATATGGTTAATGTTTACAAAAGAACTTGATATAAGGTTCAAAAGGTATAGAGATCTTTTAGGCTTGCCGCTTGGATTTTGCTATTTTTCAATTCTTTAAAGTACATCAGGTGCTTTATATTGACATTTCATCTTTAATTTTTGGACTTTGCATGTTGCACCATTATTAGAGGCATTTATAGAACTCTTCATCTTCTTTCTTCTTTTTTCTTGTTTTATGTGATTTGATCATTTTATTTTTCATTTGAGCATTTTCTCACTCTCTTTTATAATACTTTCATCCCTTTCACATTTTCTTATTTCTTTCTATAAGAATAATTCCATCGATTGTCTAAAAATTTATAACACATGCCCTAGTATGAGAGATGATCCTAATTTGAGTTATTATCTAAGAAAAATATTTTTAAAGCTTACAAAAGGCTGATAAAGGTTAAATTTTATTTATAAAGGATATAATAAAGATGGTGTTTCTTTATATTAAAATCTAAATACGTTCACATTGATAAATCCTAACCTTATTACATATCATTATTGCTAAGAAAAACCGTGAAGTTAACTGATTCGTACTTAGAAATGCATTTTTATCAAAGTTTTATATCAGCATTTTGCGCTTAAAGAAGTATCAATAACTCCTTAACTAAAGCATGTTTTATAATAACAAGTCTGATACTATAAGATACCTTTAATTTATGGTAAATGTTCATCTTAAATGTAGGCCTATCACATAAATCAAAAGATTGATTGATGAGTTCAACAACTGAAATTGAGAAAAAAAGAGAGTGAAGCTTAGAAAAAAGATGATGGTTTAGTCCAAACTAGAACATTATTCAGTCATTGGGTCATATCTAGAGCTGTAGAACTTGAATTTCAGTTTGGTTTATATGGCTAGAAAGCTAAGACATAGACCTAACCTTGCAATTATTTTATCATTATTTAAATCCTCACATCAATCTAACATCTCAAAGTTTCTTCAACTTCTTTTTCTTCTTTAACTTATTATTGTTGTTGTTGTTGTTGTTGATAGTTATAATTTATATAGTGAACCTCCCTCTGGTTCGACTCCGGTCTTACCAGGTTATTTATTACTTCAACACTCCTACACTTGAGAGAAGACATTAATTTTTTGATCGTGTCATTAACCTTAGAAAAAAACTGGTGGGATAGTTGGTTTCATGACTCGAATATGCATTGTTTATATTTAAGACATCAAATCATTTGATTTTATTTTTGATAAAATTATATTATTTCAAGCAAGATTCTCAATATTGACGTTCACTAAGAGTTGAATATGGTATTTTAGGGTTAAAAAGGTTTTGAAGAAAGATTTTACATTTTTAAAGCTTATTAAATATGGGAGGAAATATTTTGAGATTCAAAAGGAAGGATTTTCCCTTAACACTCATATGATATGTCTTAGAATTTGATCAATTTTAAGAATCTTTAAATGAATTTGCCATTATATTTATCTAATAATGGATGAAAATAAAATGTTAAATGTTACTTTCATATAAACATATCTTGATTTCTCAATAATTATATGAGATAGAAAAGAATAAATTTCATTAAAAGATGCGATATAATCCTAAAATCATAGGGAAAACATATTTAAGAGAAACAAAGTTTTGATTTCTTCAATGAGAGTATAAAATGGCTTCAGTTAAAAAGCTTAATAACAAAACAAAACGAGTTAATAATGCAACATTCTTTTGATTTTCATATCAATTTTCTCCATCCAACATTCATGATCTAACAACATTTAATGGGCTTCTTCTTATCTATTCCAATCATTTGATATGTCGATAATGAGTTAATGATGACAAGGTATATACCATTATTCTTCACAAGTGCAACATGTATTTGCCTTACTAACTTCTAGAATTGATATATGAAATTCTCTTATTTTTCAATTGAATGGTAACAAATCTCATCATGTAACCCACACTTCATATTTTGATTATAACGCCTTAGGTATGGTGATTGTCTAGGCTTGACAGGATAGGAGCAATGTGTTTGGCACTCAAAAGATATTGGAAAGCAATGTTTAGCAGTGGAAATATGTGAATATTAGATAAGGAGACTTGAGAGGTTGATGATGCCAAAAAAACGCGATAGTGCTTGTGATGATTGGTAAGATACTGAGGTGTAAAATGAGAATGCCTTTTATCAATACACCCTATTTGAAAATCATTTTCCACAACATCATCTAGTATGGTGTCAAACTGATTAGTACTTAAAAGTGTATTTTTATCAAGGTTTTATATCATTATTTTACACTTGAAGTATCAATAACTTCTTAACAAGAGCATGTTTTATAATAAAATATCTGATAAATATAAGATACATTCATAATAAAATATCTAATAAATATAAGATACATTCAATTTAAGATAAATTTTCATCTTAAATGCAAGCTTATCACATAAATAAAAGGATTGATTGATGAGTTTAACTACTGAAGTTGAGAAGACAAAGAAAGGGCTAAGATTAGAAAAAAGATGTTGATGCAGTCCAAATTGGAACACTGTTTAGTCATTAGGTCATATTTAGAGCTGTAGAACTTGGATTTGGGTCTGCTCTATATGGATGAAAAGCTAAGAAATAGGCCTAAAACTTTTATTTGAAGTCCAAGATTCAAAAAGATTGTTTTCAAGTTCAAATTATAGCAACAACAGAAAAGTTAAAATCTGTTCTGCAGCCTAAACACTGTTCAGTGTTCAACCTATATCTTGAGTTCTAGAAGTCCAAATGACCTCAATTTTTTTTGTTGAAAAGCTTAAACAATTTCCTAGAACTTTCATGATATAATTTGTTCAAATTCTGATGTTAGGAATGACATTTTGTTCAAACAAGAAGATAAGGATTGTCACCAAGTTAACATGTGGCCACCCACTCAACAAGTAGTCAACAAATCAATAGTTTCCAATTTTGGCTTATAAAAGGAGGCATTTGCCATGTATTTAGGCATTTTAGTTTTTAGACCAAGTTCATGTTCTTACTCTTTCTCTTTATATTTTTGTAATGCTTAAGTTTTGCTTTCATTAAGCTCTTGTTTATACCTTTCATCTCCTTTACTATACTTATATAATTATGTTCTCTTTTTATTTATTTATGTTTCTCTTTTTCATTATGTTTAGTTAAGTTTATTATGTCAAGGTGAAAAGGTTACACTAATAGTGTTAGAATACGTATAGTATAAACTCAATATGGACTTTAATGCTTGATACTAACATGTTTTGTATTTGCTATCTTGTTCACTTTTAATGATTTGCTTATTAAATGATTAATCTAGATTTATGTTATAACCCATGGTACAACAAATACTTGGCACATTCATAACCTAACCGTATGATATAAACGACACTTGTGCTATAAAAGGAACTTGATTTGTTGTTAATATACATTATAATTATGAACATCTTGACAACATTTACAAGCATTAGCATTATTCAAATAAGACAACTAATGCAATCAAGTTAACAATTTATAATCCGATTGGAACCTCTTTTGTGTATTCTTTCTACTTGAGTATTAAAAAGAGTTTATACTATACTTGTTTGAAATACCATTAGTGGATCTTTTAACCTTGACATTTGTTTTTATCATTATTTAATCATCATATTAATCTTACATCTCAAAATCCTCTTTAACTTATTATTATTATTATTATTATTATTATTATAGTTAACCTTCTTATGGTTCGATCTCGGTCTTACTGGGTTATTTATTACTTCGACACTCCCACACTTAAAAAAAAAACATCAATCTTTTAATTTGTCACAAACATCACTACTGAATTTCTAATCTTTCCTGATTTTATGATTTTATCAATCATTTTTGTTGTAGTCATAATATCAATGAAATGGGCTGATAAACTATCAATCAAGTGTTTAAAGTATATAGAATTAAAGGTGTTTTATATACCAAGTCAAGGTAACACCACTCAGACTCTCATAAAACAAATAAATACAGAGCTTGTAACCTTTAATCACTTCATTCACCTTGAGATTTTATGGTATGACAATATCTAATACTATGAACATTTTAAATGATTTCATGGAACCATATAAATTTATTCCTTCAATTGACCTTAAACACTTTTTAATTACAAAAAATTCTCAGCTTTTAACCTAATTATTGGCTTTAAAGCTTTTTCCATAGCTGGCTCAAAAGTGGGAGCAATTTTTGTCTTTTGATATAATAGTTTCACCATAAAAGGATATAGAGCTTTTAGGGTCAAATATTAAATATCTCTATAAAAATCCTAAATTAAATGACCTAGCAATATTGTGGTCTCTTATCAGATGTGAGTAAAAATCAAGTGGTGCATCCAAAAGTCTAAGGTTTATAAGAATGTGCTTAGCAACATAAGCATCAAAAGTGTTCCATATATTGAAGAGGGCCTTGACCTGATGTTCTTATCTTGTGAATTAATTCAAACAACTAGATAAGCCTAAATATCTTATTTTTCATTAAAAACTAACTTGTCTAAATAAAAATATTCACAAATCAACAAAATAAATATGAAGTATTGACAATACTGGAAAATAACCTAAGAAAGGGTTCAAAGAAGACAAAGACAACAATTTTGATTAAGAGGATTTTGAACTGATTTTATAAATTGACTTTACTATATTCTTTTTATATGTTGTTGCTTTACAATGAACTATTGTTAACACAATTAGAAAAATTATTGTTGTGATTTTATTATTATTTTATTGAACAGAATTGGTGTTATTATTTTATGATTTTACTATATTTACAGATTGACTAGATATAGAATACAAAAACATTGGGAAAAAAGTTATTATTTTATACTGATAGATTATAAAATGTCATCAAAATTATTGATGGACTAAGTTCCTCAAAGAGTTTTAAAGGGTTGAGAAAAAAATTACAAGACTTTACTACCCAAAACTTTAGACAGAATTACCAATTGACTAAGTATCTCAGAGTGAAAAATTTAGATTACCAATTGACTAAGTATCTCAGAGTGTTCTAGAGAGTTAAAAAAACTACAGGATTTGCCACTAAAAATTCAGATAATCACCAAAACAAATATTTATCAAAAAATCTAACAAGGGGTTTGCAAAATTTTGAGGGGTTTTGAAAAAATTTTATTTTTAATTACCGATAAACTATAAAAAAAATATTAAATATTTCATTATCCATCAATAATAAATGATGTGTCTTGTTACTAACCAAAAATTCCATCGATGAAATTAAACACAAATATACGTCTGAATCCCAAACTTTCCCTCGAAGAATCCCCCCCCAATTCCTTCACTTCCATCAAATCCTCCCTTCTGCTCTCTCATTTTTTTTTCCTCATTTAATCCTTCTTTCTTTCTGCTAATCCTCGTCACTTTTACTCCATCTTTTTATCTCCCTAGCAATATTTCTATTTCTCTCCAGCCTCTTCTCTCTCTATGTTTCATACTCTAATACTGTGTGGGTTTTTTTTTTAATTGTTGTATGTTTGATAGTAATTTAATGGTTGTTTCAGTGAGTTTTGATTATGATGATTTATTAATGTTTATATATGTAATATGAATGTAGTTGATTTGATTGTTGTTGTTTTTGGGAAATTCGATTATGGAGATGATTTTAGGATGAATTTTAGATTGATTGAAAAATTCTTAGAAAATCTTTCCATTGTTCTTTTCTGGAATAATTTTCCATTATAAAAAATTTTATTTTTATCTTAAAAGAGTTTCTATACTATCTATTTTTATTCTTGTAATTAAAATTGGATTTCACATGTTAGTTTTTTGTATCATTTGTTTGCTCATGTTTAAAGTATTTAGGAGTGTAACATGAGTATAATCTAGGTTTCTACAATGAATATGGATAGTTTTCATGATTTTTTATATCATAAAACAATCTCTACAAGGAGAAAAATTATTGCTCTGAATGTTAGTGAGTTAGAAGGAAACCTAGACCCAATATTAATGAATGTCTTGATATACATAAAATCCTAGTACCAGGTACTTATAAGTTAATTATTTTTGTCAAGATTGATTAGGTTGAAGTTTGAGTTTAATCAAAGCCCTAAAGCTTTTTTTATGAATTTTATTTCTTAAAGCTTGAGAATAAAATTTGGCAATTATTAATTGAATTTCATGGGATTTTGTTTAGTTTTAGAAATTTTAATTTTTTTATGTTCAATTTGTAACTTGTAATTGTCCACAAAGATTTCAAAATACATAAATAAAATCAAGTAGTTTGGGGATTACATGAGTTACTGATGCATATATGCTCATTTTAAAATTTTGGGTAATCTCTCGTATAGGGGAGGTGCTACCAATTTTTTTTTAAATAAGATATAATGATAATATTATTATTTATCAAATTTATTTAGATGATAAAGAGAATGTCATTAGAAAGTAATGTAGACATGAGTATTGTTGGTTTTTCTAGCAGCACTTTTGAAGACCATGAGCCGCTAGATATCGACCATTACTAGGTACCTTAGGCATAAGCATCCTTTCTTAATGCAGACTTCTTGAATGTGAGGGCAAATCATAGAGAAGGTATCCTTTATGAGCATGATGTATACATTAGGAAATATATTGTCTAGTGGAAGCCTAACCACAACATACAAGTTTGTTTTTCTTTCTTGGATGATAAAAAATTAAACAATTATGAATGAATTTTTAATAATTAATTTTAATGAATGAATGTAATTAGATTTACAAATATAAGGGTTGCTCTCATGATAACATGAACAATGAAATCGTTGATGGAAATGTATTTTTTTAAGTGGAGTCACGTTTCTAAAAATCTTGAATGAAACAGCCTATGATTGATACTTGGTTTGGAGAGTTCAAGGTTAGCATATACACAAAAAAAATATTTAATTTGGTTAGTTTTTAATTTTAATAAACTAATTATTTTATGAAGTTAACGTGTAATAAAAAAATTTATTTGGAGGAGGTTGACAACATCGTTGCTAGGACATCGTGGGGGAATCACAATGCCATTAGGTAAGATTCAATTCAAATTTTGATATTTTTTTTAAATGTTAAAATTTTATTTTTTGTAATCTTAACTGATAGTGTTTTTCTACAAACCAAGTTGCATGATTTATAATACAAAACCCAGAAAAAATCAAATAATTATGCAAAATATAAAAGTCTTCTAAGCTAGGAGGATGTGACCATATGGAAGGATTTTAGACATTCATACATCTTAAAGGATATTCGGAACACTTATATCAATTTTTTAAACTTATTAATTTTTTATTTGCTGACTCTTTTTTAGGAAACATATCATTTGAACCATCTAGAATTCAATCTGGATTTGTGGTTGGAGACTAGATCTACCAATGGACTTGATAAAGGTCTTCTAGGCTAGGAAGATGTGATCGTATAGAAGGACTTTAGACATCCATAATTCTTAGAGGATATCTGGAACACTTGTATCAATTTTTTAAACTTATTATTTTTTTATTTGCTAACTTTGTTTTTAGAAAACATATAAATTCAATTGCATGAGAGATATGAGGACAATCCTTTGAACCATCTAAATTCAATCTTATGGTGGGAGGCCAGATCTACATTATGACTTAGGATATGTGGGGGGCATAGTGAATTGATCATTGGAACCTTGCAATCGGAATCAAGCCAGTAATCTTTGGTCGTCCAGGCTATTTTATAAGAACCGGTTCAAGCCTAAATGACCCAACTTAGTGCTAAGACGGTCCATCTTAGAATTGAGATGGCTGAACTGAGGGATAAAATGAATGTCCTTGAGCAGATATTAGCAACCCTCACTAGTACTTGTGGTCATCGTCATCGCCCTCTAGATTCCGATGAAGTTTTGTCTCCTCCTCCAGCTTTTGTCCTTAACGTGTAATGTATTCAATAATATTTTTAAATTAATAATAAAAAATTAATTTTTAATTTTTAGTATTGTTTATTTATTTTTAAAAAAATATTAAATACAATACTAATAAGATTACCGACAAAATTTAAATCACCAATAGAATAATTAATCTATTAAATCTCTTAGAGAGTTCAAGAGAGTTGTTTCACTATTAGATGTAATTCTCTGACGATTTAATTTTGTCAATAATATGTATATGATTACTGATGGACTTACTAATAGTTTATTATGTTAATAATATTTCATAATCACTTATGAATTTATTGAAAGAATTAATGTAGGTAAATTGTTTTTTGTTTAGTGTGCTATTTATGTTTGTAAATCTATGGATAATTATATGATTAACAGAATAAAAATATTTGATGATTTTTTTTCTAACAATATTTTATTTTCTGTAAATTGTATTTAAAATTCTGGCAGTGGATTAACTTTCTAGTTGAGCAAAACCAAGTCTTTTTATAAATGATTTTATGAGCGCACCACCAGCATCAGTTGGTACACTTAAAAAATATATCGACAAAAATAGATTTAGTTTCTATCGACAAGTAAGTTTATTCAATTTCTGTCGCCCTTACATGTAAATAAAAAATTATATATTTAGACCATGTTATGAATTTTGATTGGATATTTATGTTGTATAAGCTTTAAAAGATTGGCCTTGTGGCAAAGGAGATACGCTCATTTGTTGACTTTATGGGTTCAAACTTTGAAACATTGAAACTAATATCTAGGAAAAGTTAATATTTTTTTTTTTTATTACCGTGGGTGTCCGCGCCATTTTACGCGCCAGCTTACGCGCACCACGACTAATCCCACGGTCCACTGAACATCCTGCAAGCCTAGTGAACAGGTAAGGCACCGCGGGGGTGACAGGCGTACCACACAGAGAGGAGCCAGCAGACATAGAAAGGAAACCACTCGCCAGCCCCACTGCCATTAGGACTCGAACCGAAGTTCGAAAAAAGGCGAGCAGCGCCTTATGCCACTGAGTTACAAGCTGCTTGGTAATCGACTGCCACTAGGACTCGAACTGAAGTTCGAAAGAAGACGAGCAGCGTCTTATGCCACTACGCTACAAGCTGCTTGGTAATCTACGCTTAACATCCTAAGAAAATTAAATTAAATGGGGCATAGCAATCTCAATCAAGTCATGACACAAATCCACCGGTAGGTCATGAATAATCCAATCATGTCTATCCATTGCTTTTTTTACCTAACCTAAAACTCGTCAGCCTGTCTGCTGCAAAGTTCCCTTCTCTGAATGTATGTTGCGCATGAACTTCTCACTCCCTGGCTAGAATATCTCTAGCTCTAATAATCAGATCATAGTTGGCGTCAGCTCTGACCTCCTATTTCATAATATGGCTTATGACTAATACTGAATCAGACTCCAAAACAAGTAGACAAAATCCTAGATCCCAAGCAAGTTCTGCTCGGACTGAAGAACAAAAACTTTGTGTTTGTTACAAACCCCTTGATCTAGGATCTTATATTATCCCTAATCAGTCACCTGCTCCTGCTAAACCCGAGTCTCCTTTGTTGCAACCATCTACATTTAACGCTCTATCAGAAGGTATTTCCAACCTACCGACCTCGCCTGCTTTGTGTCTATAAACGCTCTGCTCCCATCATCCATGGCATGTTCAATGTCAGCTACCGTATTTTCAATGGTTTGCACAATGCTAGACTTTGACTGAAACTGCTCTCGAAGAATCCTGCTATTGCGTGACCTCCATAAGCTCCACATTGATACCCTAAGAACCATCTCCAATGGCGGCCCTCCTTTGTGACCGTCTTACTTCCTAGATTGCATAACAACCATGGATGTAACACGGCAACAAAAAAGTCCCTCGAATATCTAGTTACAATCAGCTCCATAGTATTCCAAATTAGAAATAGAGATACATGATTTATTATGGTTTATTGTATAGTAGTTATTCTAGTTTTGTGACGTGTAATGTAAGTTTAGTGGATTAACTTTGTTGTTTTAAGCTTTTTTTCTAATTAGATTTTTTTTATTTTTATTCTTCAATATTAAATTGATTAGATGTTAGATTTCATGATTTGTTTCAGTTTATTTTCTATTAGGTTATTTCAATTTCATTACTCGGATATAAATTTTGTAAGTTAATTTAGGTTGAATCGGGTAATTTATTATTTTTTTAATATTGAATTTCTTTTAATTTCATTCTTCAACAATGAGTTGTTTAAAAATTGTACTTCATAATTTATTTTATTTGCTTTATGTAGTTATATCTTAATCTTATAATATAAGTTACAGGTTTGACAGAGTAACCTGAGTTGAGAGGAGTTATTTTTTTGGTTTTTTATTTTTGAGCTTATCTTAATCTCGTGACCCTGAGTATGTGTTTGGTAGGTTAACTCAGGTTAACTCGAGTTGTTTTTTGTGTTTTTTTTTTGTTTTTTGTAAATTTCATCTTTTAATATCGGGTTGATTGAAAATTGAGTTTCATAATTTATTTTAATTGAGAAATTATCTTAATTTCATGATTTAGATTATGGATTTAGTAAGTAAACTCTAGTTAACTCAAATTATTTTTTTATAGGGTTATTTAACATGCTTTGTAGCACTATAGTGTTAAACTAAGTGGAAAGTTGATACAAATTGATGTGTGGCATTGACTTTTTTTTATTTTTCACTAATCACTTAACATATTAATTTACATGAAAAATTAATATAATTTGTTAATATACATAACATTTGTCTATACATTGATAAATTAAAGTTAATAAACTTGGAACTTGATCAAGTTAGGTTTATCTCTGATAATGAATTATTTCATAAATTAAAAAAAAATGATTAATTTAACTTACTTCCTCTCTATACTAGTGACTTATCAAAATATATGTGGTGCTGAGCAATGCAAGTCTTATGGTGTTATAATATACATTATTGAAAAAATTAAAGGAATATAGTGTTTCACTCTGGAGGCAAGTATCGTTAATTTGAACAATAAGATTATGATTTTGCTTTTCATATAAAAAATTAATTAGCTGGCTAGCTATTGAAGGTAATATGATTTTTTTCATGATTTATTTATCATTATTATATAGATTTGAGGCAACTTGCTCTTCTTAAATTTTCTAAGCACGATAAATATATATAACTAAATACCTTTAAAAAAACAAGATTTATTAGCTTGCATGCATGGGTTTTTTATTATATTTTCATCCTGTTTTTATTTATAATCAACTTAACTGAAAATAAATTTTATATTTTAATAAATATAAAATATAATTTAGAAAATAAATCAATTTGCACGCAGAGTATACGTCAGCGAGTTAGAGACACTCTTGCTCTTCAAACTATACGTGAGTTACCTCACAGTAGCCAAACTCTGCTTTCTATGACGATGTTGAATGTGTCATAACATCCTTTTCCTAATGGTTAGCTGGATCAACATGGCGGCGCAACATTTGTGTTCTTGTGACCTTTTTTTTCTCCTCCCTCTTTTATCTTTTTTGTCCTTGGTTTCGCATTGAAGTGTGAAAATATAAAGGTGTTCTTTTTTTTTAATTTGATTCTTATTCTTTTAATTGTTTTTTTTTTTGTTTTTATAGTTTTTCATTGATTTTTTTCTTCAATTTTTTCCTTATCTTTTTGTTTCATTTAATTTTTATATCAAATTTGATCCTTATTCTTTTAATTATTGTTTATTTTTTAATATAATTTTTTTATTAATTTTATCCCTCAATATTTTATTTTAAATTATTAATATGTCAAATTTAGTCATCATTCTTTTTATTACTATTTTTTTATTTTGGATACTTGTTTATTGTATTTGATTTCATTCCTCAACATTTAATTAATTGAGGATTTTGCTTCATATTTTTTTAAGGTTTTTTTTTTTTTAAGGGTTAGTCTTAGGCTCATGACTATTAAAGATTACCACGGGTTGACTTTAGTCTATTTTAGGTCTTTTATTAAAAAAAATCAATTTCATCTTTCAATAATTAATTGATTAGGAATTGGTCTTTGTGATTTTTTCTTCACTTTTATTTCTATGTGGTTATCTTAATCTTATATCCATGGTTACATGTTTAGTGAGTTAACTCAAGTTGACCTGTCACTTTTTTTTTCGATGCTTTTAAATGAAAAATGATTATTTTTTAGTTTTTACTTTCAACATTAGGGTTATTTGATTGTTAAGCTTTGTTGTTTTATTCAATTTACTTTTGACAGGGTAACCGTAATATCACGACTAGATCCCATATTTGGCATTCTAACTTAAATAGGCTCTAGTTGGGTGTTTTTTATTTAAAAAACAATTCTTTAATTTTTCCTTCAAGATTTTCTTTGCTAGAAATTAAGGTTTTATTTTTTTTTCATTTTGCTCTCATTTCATTTTTTTTCCTTTATTATCAAATAAGATCATGGACACCTTTTTTTTATGGTGTTGGCAAACCTTTATTTTTTAGTTAATCACTATCTTTTTTGTTAGTTTATTTTCTGTCATTGTATTTTTTTTATTCATATTATTAAATTATCCAAGTTTATTAAACTCAATCATATCAATGACCCAAGTCTCATAAAGTCATTGTATTTTTTTTATTCATATTATTAAATTATCCAAGTATCCAAGACTCAATCATATCAATGACCCAAGTCTCATAATTTTTATTTTTATTTTGCTTTTTAAGAAATGTTTGTGTCGCCTACGCATCTTTTTTTATGTTAAGGAAAATTTAGGTGTAACATGAGTAATTTATATAGCGTCAACTAATAGAAATATAGGATATTTTTTGTATAATAATTTCTTTTAAATTATATTATCTTTATTTGTTCATTTATTTATTTATTTTGGATTGTATACAATAGTTTTTAAAACAATTAGCATTTCTCTTTATTTAACACAAAAAAATTATTATTAATTGACTAATATTATCTTAGTATAATAAATTTGACAAAGAAAATAACACATTTAAAACTTCAAATAATTCATACAAATAACATAGAAAAATCTATATATAAACATGAGATTTCTAATTTTCAGTAAATTAACTTAAGGATTATAAAAGTTAAGTTCATTATCTTTATTGATCAAAACAAATTAATTAAATAAAGTCTTCTCAAAGTAAAATCCTAGTATTGTAATATTGGACCACTCTTTTATATTTCTCTCTTTTATTGTTGGTTTTTAATTAATGTTTTTTAATTAAAAATACAAAAAATGACAATTAAAAGCAACAAAAGAATTGCTCTATTTTTTTCACACATGTGACTTCATCATTGTACCTTTTTGTTTCAAATAACACTTTTATTTATGATATTTATTACAATATTTTTTTTATCAAACTACATACTTTGTAATACAATAAATAAATAGAAGTTTGTTAAAGCTTGGTTAGACCACGACTTAATCAAGTTACTCTTCTTTCTTTTACTTTTCTTGGCTAGGCTCAACCAAGCTTTATGAAGCTTGGTTAGGCTGAGGCCTAGTCAAGCTCAAGCTCTAGTCTGAACAAAATATTTTTCACTTATTTTGGTTTATTATTTATTAATAGTAATATGTAGAGTGGTATTCATGAATATATTTTTTTTACCAGTATTTCTCCAAATATTTTCCAAGATGTTTTTCAAATATTTTCAAGTTTTAAGAGAGAAGAAGATGTTAATTCATTTGAACTACACTATACTTGACACTTATCCACTATAGAACACACTCAACAAAATAGAGAACACACATCTCTTCATAAAAAATTAAAAAAAAAAACTCATTTTCATCTTCTTGAATTTTTACATTTTTATCACTTAAGAAAAAAAAATCAAATATTAACTTAAGCATAGAAGTGTCTCTCATTCCACAATGGACTTGTTTTCTAGATACAACTCAGGCTCATAACACATTAACCAATAAAGATATATATTATTCTATGAAGTTTTTTGCATGACATCATTAGTAGTGTTGTCTCTGAAAAACTAAATAAAGAGCATGTCATTTCCTTTTAACTTCTATAAATAAATAAATAAAATCATGGTTAACCAGACTCTAGTACATGGGAGAGTAACTAGCCTCCCTACAAGAATTTCAATTTCCCTAGGTTTCTAACAACTCTCTTAACAAGTGCAAGTACTCAACAATATTATTCTAGCTATGCAGGAATAACTTCATTATCTTCAATGCAACAAATAAAAAAGTCAACCCATATCACTACATGCAAAAAGAAAATTCTAATTTAAGGGAAAACTTGCACAAAACACCATGTCAAGTATACATCATACTATACTGTAACTATCCAAATGAGCCAACACTCCCTAACAAGTCTTGGACACAAACATTATTGTCTCCATTAATCTTCTTCTGAGTCTTAATCTTCTCATTGGTATGCTCCTCATTATAATATATATATATATAGGCATGATATACACAAAATAAAGCCAATCTCAACTCCTACATATCATTCTTATAAAGTGGAATACTCTCTATTTTCTTATCGAGTGTTACACACTTACCTTACCAATAATTGTGTTACTGTTAAAGTCAACTTATACAACAATGATAGTCTTACAAACCATAAGGAGCATTTGCAAAGTATCAAAGACATCCTAAAGCTAGTGATAGTAAAAAGTTATGTCATATGCAAGATTTTTCCTTTAGTTTTTCACAGATCTACTAGGATATGATATCATAACCTTTAAACTAGTTTTATCATAGGTCTTTATAATCTTTGTGTGAAGCTCATCTCTTATTTTAGCATTAGCAGTCCTGCCAAAATGTTCACTATAGATTACTTTTCCATCATATAAGGAGATCATTAAAATAAAAGGGCATATCTTTAGATATTCAAAAAGAAAATGCTAAGTGTGGAGGATTTACTTGAACTTATCACCAGTAAAGCCCTAATTAATAAAGTTTATAACAAATCCTTATAGGAAAGGTTATACACGCTCCTTGATAAAATTATCATTAGCATCAAGCATGTGATGGAAAATCATATTAATACGAAAAAAGTTAGCTTGACTAGACAAGGGCACTCATGCTGTCACATACAAGTCTTTACCATGCCATCAATATACATTGATCTCCAACTTTTTCGAAGTCCTTGTGACCACTATCTCCAAGTCCCCATAACTGCCTTTCTTCGTGTTCCTATGACTATTTTCTCTAAAAATATTATAGATCATTCTCCATAAAACATTAAAAAAAATCTCTCGTGAATTTAAAAAACAGGTAAACATTTAAAGACATGCCTTTACATGTATTTCTATAGATATTTTCTAGATATTTCTCAAACATTTTCCAAAACTATATATTCTCAAGTTTTAAGAAAGAACAAGATGATGATTTATCTTGACAACACTACATTAAAGTTAACACTTTTCTACTACAGAACACACTCACTGATATAAAAAACCCACATCTTTTCTTTACACATAAAAAAATATTATTTTCATCTTCTGGAGTTTTTACATGCTTATTACTTGAGAAAAAACTAAAATATTGACTTAAGTATTGAAATGTCTCTTGTTCCATAAGAGACTTGTTTTATAGATACAACTGAGGTCTACAACTCATTAGTTAAAGAAAGTTTGTATTTTTTTGTGAGGTTTTTCCATGATTTCATCAATACTTGTTTGGTATTATTTTATTTTCATCAAACATTTATTTTTATTTTTTTTATATAACACCAATGTTTAGTTATATTAGGATATTCATGTCTTTAAATATTGACTTACATGTTAGCTCTAGTTTTTCTATATGTTATTTTAGAAGTAAAATATTACTTGCAAATTAATTTACTTTTAACCAAAAGTAGGGTACCTAAAAACATTATTGTTTACTGTCTATTTTTTATAATTAAATTGACAACTTTCCCTGTTATTTATTTCAACAACACATATCAAAGATATTTGTATTTTACTTAGCACAATTTCAATATTTTTTTTCTATATTATTGATCTTATTAAAAAAATTCACTACATACATATGTTATCACTTTATATAACTTTTTATATATTTAATTTTTTTTATATTAAGAATTATTTTAATGAAAAACATGCTTGTAAAATTGACAAGCTATAAATTATATGGTATAAACGAATTGTGTTTTTATAATATCTTTTTTGTTTTAGATATCTTGTTGCTCATTTTAATTATATAGTTCAAAAGGCATAGCAAATAGAATTTAATCAGACACTATTTAAGTAATATAAATGTTTGCAAACAAGTGATAATAACTAACTAGATGATGGACTTGTGTTACCCTACAAGTGGGGTCAAATTTTTTTTAACATAAAAAAATATTTAGATATTGCTAATGATTGTTTTAGTGGAAAAAAATTTAAACTATGTGGGATTAATTTGATATGACCTGATTGACTTTACAGTCCAAAAGCAACTCGAACACCTTCTAAAAACATAGTTTGACTCAAAAAAAATTAAAATGATATTTTTTTAATATTAAGATAAAAAAAATGTATTGACTTACATCAACCTTGATTAACATGTTAAATTCATGACACAAGTTATAAGACTATAATAACCTCATAGAAAATAAATCAAAACAAATTATAAAGTCTAACTTTTAATCAACTCAAAATTGAAATATGAGATTGGAAAAAAAATTAATTAAAAAAGAATCTAAAAAAGTTACCTAAGTTAACCTATCAAATTCTTGACTCAGATCATAAGACCAATAAAATCCCATAGAAATAAAATCAGAATAAATTATGAATTTTAATTATTAATCAATCCAATATTGAAAGATACTATTAAAAAATGAAATCAATTAAAAATAAAATAAAAAAACCCAAGTTAATCCATCAAATTCATAACCCAAGTCATGAGATCGAGATAAAATGACCTGATTTAACTTGAATTAACTTGTGCAAGTCATGACTCTAGTTATAAAACTGAGATAAACCAAAAAAAATTAAAACAAATCATGAAGCTCTCAATCGATCATATCAAACCTAATTTTGAATGATGAAATTTATAAAAAATTTAATTAAAAAAATAAGTCAAGTCAATATAAGTTAATCCCTTAAGCACTATTCTCAGGTCATGAGGTCAAGATAATCTTATACAAATCAAATTAAAATAAATCATTAAGCCTAATTTTCAATCAAGCACAATATTAAATAACAAAATTTTGGAAAAAGTAAATTAAAGAAAACTTAGTCTACTTGATTAACCTGTCAAATTTACAACCTCATTCATGAGATAGGGATACCCCAATAAAAAAAATATAATGTTAAAGGACATGAGACAAGATAACCTTTTAGAGAAAAAAAAACAACTTGATTTAACCAGAGTTAAAATATCAAAACTTATGTTATTGATCATGAGACCAAGATATCTCTATATAAAATAAATCATAATAATAATACAGATAAATTCTCAACCAACCTAATATTAAAAGATAAAATTAAAAAAATTAAAAAAAAACATTAAAAAAAAACTCGAGTCAACTTGGGTTAACTCATTAAACACTATTCTTAAGTCATAATAGTAGAATAACCTAATAAAATAAAATCAAACAAATAATGAATCCTAATTCTTAATATCAAAAGATGAAATTAGGAAAGAAAAGTTAAATAAGGAGAAAGAGAAAACCTTTTTTAAGGCCACACCAAAACATGTGAAAAAGTATTATTCGTTGCTATAATACTTCCTGTTACTTGTATATGTATTGTTAATTATAAAGCATGGTTTTTGTCACATAGTTACAAACAATACTAAAAGAGATTAGACTTTTATTATGAGTTTAGATACCAAATATTATAGATTAGAATTGTATAAATACACTTTTACCCTTGCTAAAAAAACTAAGTAGATCTGCAATTAGGGGTAGAATTGTCTTTTTCAAAGATAATTCATCATTGCAAAATTAGTTAGGGACAAAAGGGTCCAAACATGTTTTTTATTATAGTTTAGTGACTATTTTACCCTTAAAAGCAAAAAACAAAGATTTGGATAAAGGGCTCTTTTGTTTTATTCACAAAAAAGTAAAAAAAAAAATTATCTTTTTAAAATTAATTGACAAAGGGGCTTCACCATCTTTTTCGTTTTTCAAATAGTAGAATGACTAAATTACGCTTAGATTTAGAAAAAAAAAACAAAAATTGTTTACAAGGATGTTTTTGTCTTTTTGAAATCTTTTTTTTTTTGTAACTATCAACTGGAGTTAGGGGTTGAAATCTTTTTTTTTTTGTAACTATCAAGTGGAGTTAGGGGTAATTGGGTGTGTGTGTGTGTCTATATATATAAACTCAGAAGTGGGTGACATGTGTTAGGCGTGCTCCAACGAGTAGGCATCACCCGCACCTTTTAGGAGGGGCATGCAACGCTCAAATTGTTCCGAACATCATCTTTCAAGGGGACATTTAATATGCCTTAGCACCCCCCATCATAGTGGTGAGGTGAGTGTTTGCAACTGTCACGCAGAGGAGCAATGACTACCGGTGTTTCCCTCTCTCCCTCCATCTTTCCTATCTCTCCACCTAGAAATTTGTGTAGGCCATTGTCAAAAACATAAAAAACTAGAAAGTTCGGTTATTTGTTTGTTAAGTTAAAATAGGTCCTCACTATTTCAATTGCAATGTATTTGATCTTAAATTATTTATTGAGTTAATGTTTTTTCAATTTCATCCTTTGACACATAATTTATATATCAGATTGGTCTTTATTCTTTTAATTGCAAGGTATTTGATCTTGAATCATTTATTAAGATAACTTTTTTTTTTCAATTACATCAATATATACTTTATTTTTATATTAGATTCAGTAATCGTTCTTTTAATTTTAATGTATTTAGTCTTGATTCCTTTATTGAATTTATTTTTTTGAATTTCATCACTTGATATTTTGTTTTTATATCAAATATGGTCCTTATTCTTTTGTTTGTTATTTTTAGTTCTTCTTATACTTTTCTTAATTGAAATTATTTTTTAATATTATCCTTTATGATTTATTTTTATTTTCTTTATGTGTTAAATTTGATTCTCTTTCTTTTTAAATCGGTATTTTGTAAACCATTTTTTTTAATTTAGTTTTTTAAGTATATCATTAATTATTTTGCTTGGTTAAAAATTTTACATTGTTATTTTTTTAGTTTGTCTTTTATATTGTGATTCAGTCTTATGATTTGTGTTTCAAATTCTCAAAGTTGGACCGAATTGGCTTCAATTATTTTTAATTATTTTTTTAAATCCATCTATCATCATTAAACTTGTTGGAAATTGGTATTTTTTGTTTTTTTTATTCTTTTGTAAATTTCATTTTTCTTTTCAACTTTGTCCTTCAATTTAATATTTGATGATATTTAAGGTTTGGTACTCAAAATTTTGATTTCTAATTTTAATTCTTAGCCCTTTTATTAAATTTTAATCTTTTTTCATTTTAATCCTTAAATCCATAATCTTAATTTTTTTTAAATTTGGTCCTCATTCTTTTAATTTTTATTTTGGATTCATTTGTTAATTTGATTTTTTTTCAATTTTGTCCTTCAATTCAAAACTTTTGTTTATCCTCTTAATTTTTATTTTTTTCAAATGAGATTCTCATTCTCTTAATTGCTATTTTTTATCCTTTATTTATTCTTTTTATTTCATCATTTGAAATTTCATTCATTGAGATTTAATCTCCTTAGTTTTTTCCATTGTTTTTAAACCCTACCCAAGAGTGAATCTAGGATAATATTTGAGTCATGGGTCAAAAGGAATGATTCGAGTTAATCCAAGTAAAAATCAAAATGATATCATTTTGAAAGGAAAAAAATAGAAAAGTAGTCTACGAGTTTTAACCCTAGTTTTTACTAGATTTTCCCAGGGTTATCCAAAACATGGTTGAACTCGAGTTTTTGGTTGTTTTACACTTGATCAAGTCTTTCTTAATTTCTTTTGAAACTCAGCCTAATTTAAGCCAAGAATCACTTGACTAACGAGTTAACTTATTGGGTTGAGCTAAATTTTAAAATATTTGCTTTCCAACTACGGTGCTTCGACATTGTTGAGCTAAATTTTAAAATATTTGCTTTTCAAATGTGGTGCTTCGACATTAGTCATTACCTAGGATCATGGGTGTAAAAAGTTAACACAGGTTGACGTCGTTTTCTTTTCCGATTATATCCTTCAAAGTTTTTTTTAATAAATTTTATTATTTTCTTTGATTTTGTTTTTAGTCAAGTTCTCATTACCTTATGATCCATGTGAGAGGTTTATCTAGGTGGCTCATTTTTTTTCTTATGTCACTCTTTTATCCTTTTTTATTTTGTCCTTCAAAATTTGATTCTTTTTAAAATCCCACTTTGTTTTCTATTTTTCTTATATTGGATTATCATGTCTATATAATTCTACTCGAGGGTTTTGACAATCTCATTTGATTTTACTTGTGCATTGCTTTTTTACACTTTTCTTTTGATTAATTTTTTTTCCAGATTTCATCCTTATACATTTTTATTTATGGGGATTGGGGATCATTATTTTTTTAGTTCTCTTTCTATAATGTTGAGTTGTGAATTTTATTTTTTTTGTTCTTTAAAATACAATAACAATGCTTAAGCATTGTTTTTTATGCTACAAAAAAATTAGCCCAACCCACAACGAAGCACGAGTTATCTATCTAGTATATTACTAAACAACACAACAATTCCAAACATACTGTAATATTTATAAAGAATTATTTGGTTGCTTTGTTTCATAATAATTTTTGTGCTTTTTATTAAAAAAACAAATATTACTTATAAAATCCGATCAAGCTGGCTCCTTCTCTTTATTCTTTTCATCATCATTGGTCCTTTATCCATTCTCATTAAGAGGTATTAAAATTAAGAGAGGAAAGACTGTACGTTACATATAATTTAAAAGATATCTATAGTTTTTTATTTAATTTTCTTATATGACCTATAATCCATAAGTAATGGATAGGCAAACATGGTGGTTTTAGTGTCAATGAATGATAGTATTAAGTGAGAAGGGAGAATCAAATTACTAAAGAGAATTGAATTGCGTAATCATGACGGGTTGAATTTATCATCACTACACGAGGCTATTCTAACCTTCTTTTATAACAAGATATTTTTTAAATTCGAATCATTGACCGTTACACACTTACAAAGAGCTCACTATCACGGGATCAAAGTCTTTAAAATATTTTCAAGATAATTTTTAACAATTTATA
This sequence comes from Populus euphratica, assembly GCF_000495115.2. Taxonomy (NCBI): domain Eukaryota; kingdom Viridiplantae; phylum Streptophyta; class Magnoliopsida; order Malpighiales; family Salicaceae; genus Populus; species Populus euphratica. The sequence continues at coordinate 2,959,479 of NW_011499856.1, forward strand.
GATGCATATTCCAACCAACCTATCTTGGATAATTAAATACCATATAAATTGATTAAAATAGTCAATTATGCATTAATATATAATAAGATTGGTAGGAGTTGGATATTTAAACAAACTAACCAAAAAAAATATATTCTCTCCCGTATATCTTCGTCTTCATTTTAGGCTTTTAAGCAAATTAATTTCATACCTAACCTTCTGAAAAAGTATCCATTAAGCTAATATCCAAAATATACTCGGCTCGTTCCCGCCCATTTAAAACCAGCTTCTACCCGCTAATAACAATTTTTCAAACGTTGATTGTAGTTCCTGTAATTTTTCAAAAAAAGTTATTTTGATACTTGGAATTATTTTCTTACAGAAAGTCTTCAAAATAATTTTTTTGTAATCCTCATAATAATAAATAAATAAATAAGCATTTCGCTAGTTATATTAAGACTTTTTTCAATCAATTTTTTATGTTAAAAGGTGTTTTTTTCCTTAAACTAATAAGTTATGAAGTGGGTATTCATATTAGAAAGCTATGTTAGTTGTTAGGTTTTTTGTTTTTTAATCTATACTTGTCTTGATACCTAGTAGAGATCCCAACATATATATATATATATATATATATATTGAATTGGATAGAGTGGCCATCCACTTCGAATTCACACTTGAATCCATTATTATTTCTAGCTACAATGGAAGCATTGTGAAGGGTTTTTTAAGGGTTTAACACTCGGATTTCTTGTCAAAAAAACAAGTAGTACGGTAAGATTGAGATAGTAAAGCTATTAATAGGTGTGATGGAATTATTGAGTGTTTGTGAAAGTTCTTGAGCATACATGAAATGATTGATCGGTTGTCTAGTCGATGTACAAAGGGGTAGTGTCATAACTTATAATAAAAACAACGGTCCACCTACTAAGAGTAATGCATGGAGGCGAAGAGAGGTGATGGAGGAAGAGCAAACAGTGCTAGCAAAATGCAAATTTAGGTGGTAGGCAGATGAGTTGCAATTAATTCAAATAGACGAAGCCTTGGTGGTTTTATGCTGTGAAGCATCGAAAGAGAGAGATTTCAAAGAGCTAGAGGGTGGTTTTTACCCTTGCAAATGGGGAGAGCACGTGGAATTTATAATGGAAAGAAGATCCCATTAATCACTAGGATTGTGCCACGTCATCTTTGATTCAATGATTGGATTCGAGTTAAAAGCATAGTTTTTAAACCCGGTCCGGTGGCTGGCTCGGTCCAAGGCCGGGTTCCGGATTTTGACCGGGTCGGCCGGGTCAATTTCTATTTTAAAAAAATTCAAAACGACGTCGTTTTAATAAAAAAATAAATAAAAGTCAATGGGTTACCACCGGGTTTTTGACCGGGTTTTGTCGGGTCGTCCGGATTTCCGGGTCAACCTACCGGGTCCGCCGGGTCATGGCTTACCTTATTTTTTCATCAACCCGGCCTGGTTCCAGCCCCTGGCCGGCCGGCTCCCGGGTCAACTCACCGGACCGGGCCGGGTTTTAAAACTATGGTTAAAAGGGACTTGGCTTATGTTTCCCCGGCTCCCGGGTCAACTCACCGGACCGGACCGGGTTTTAAAACTATGATTAAAAGGGACTTGGCTTATGTTTTAAGGTGAACTATATACATTAACTTGCTAGCACAAGGTAAAGAAGTATTATCAAGCAGCGAACCCACTTCAAGCCAATCTAAGACTATATTTTCTTGACCATATTTATCAATAGAAAACTTATGTTAGCCCATCATTAGCTCGTTTGCTTTGTAGCTTAGAATCATGACAAGCGAAGAAAAATAACATGGATTAATTATTTCATAATTAAATAATTAAATTACTTGAATAATTCTATGGTACATTGAATAAAATAGATGACCTAATATTTTGACAAGACAATCATTTTGGAATAAATGACAAAAGTTTTAGAATGGAGGGAGTAATTCATTATTTAACTTATTTATTGCTTTCTTTATCATGCAATTAAATGTTTTTTTTAAGTTTATGTTAGCTATCTGCATGATATAGAGTTTTCTCTTTATTATCTTATGTAAGTTATCACGAATTATTGCTCAATTTAAAATTATTGTTTTCTGTTAATGTGAACTTGAAGGTTTGCTACTTTTATTAAACATGTTCATTCAAAGCTTGATTAAATTTATGATTTTATGATTGTCATCAATTCTACAACCTATCATTTAATTAGATTTTATTATTTATTACGTTTTATAATAAAAACAAAAAACATTATAATTTAATTAGAACACTAAAATGTTGCCTTCAATATAAACAACATTTGATTTCAATTGGATTAAATATTATTGATCTATGCTAGCTTGAACTCGTTTAATTTATTTTCATATAATTCATACTTTATTTAATCATAAGTTAGTTATAGGTCGAAAATCTTCTATCTATTTTAAAAAAAAAAATATATATATATATATACACAAAAATAACACAAATATATTTTAAATTTTATCAAATTAAAAAAAATACAAATATACTTGTATATGAAAATATTTTATTTTTTTCAATTTTTTTATTATATTCATCTTTTCCACTTGAAAAGAAAAGCTATAAACAAGAATATTTTCATTATTTTAAAAAACTGCGGGATATTTATATATGTATCCAACTTTTTTTCTTTAAGTTTTACTCCAATTTTATTGAGTTTGAAAAATTCATTTAAATTAATTGGTGTTGGTATCTGTTGAGTTAAGGTAAAATTATTATCCTTATATTTCTTTGCATTAAAATAAATTATATATATATATAATTTATTTTAATGCAAAGAAATATAAGGATAATAATTTTACCTTAACTCAAGATACCAACACCAATTAATTTAAATGAATTTTTCAAACTCAATAAAATTGGAGTAAAACTTAAAGAAAAAAGGTTGGATTTTAAATTAGACCTGAATTAATGCATAATTTGAGCTAAAAATTTAATTATAACATGATCTAAAATAAATAAATACTATTAATTATATACTGAATAGTTATAAATTATACTACTTGGATTTAGATTTTGTTTAGGGTCAAGTTAAAGTTATTTATACCTAAAATAGTATTAAAAATTCATGGAAATGGGATTTAAATTATCAGGGCACAAAACTCATTCGGGTTCTACTATCAAAAATCCATACGTTTTCAGAATATATATGTATATAGATATCCATTGCAAGATACGAGTAAGTAACGAGTTGTTAAAAAAGATTTTGGGCAGGGCAAGTTGAGCCCCACTTGCTTATCTCCCACCTAAGACATGAATGATCCGTAATCAACCACGTAATTAAACCGCACTTATAATAAATTTAAACAAAAAGTTAGGCGGCTAGAACGTGGACTGGTAGGTCCCACCTAGCGACTTTTTTGTGAATTTTATTTGGATTTTTATACCCACCACTAGGTCCCACAAGCCAACACGCGTCAAGTTTATAGTAATTTCAACACTTGTAGGTCCCACAATTACTCAGGCCTCCTAAACACGCGTCGTTTTCTGAGCAACGTTCACATACCTTGGGCCCACCGTTAAAGATTCGGTCTCTCAGGGAGGGACCCAGTGGGAACCGATTGGGCTTTTGTTTAGGCTTTTCGTAAAGGACTTTTAGGGGCGTGTGAATCAAACGTGATGATGGGACCACGTGGTGAGTTGTCAAGTGTGGTCTAGTGAGAAACTTTGGGGGTTGTCCGTACAATAATTCTTCTTTTGTGGATATGTTCTGGAGCCCCGTCGTTGTCGTGGGAGACGTGTCGGTACCTTCTTTGTGATTAGCAGCCTCGTGTTTATGTGCTGACATGTTAGCATGGTCCATCGTTTTCTGAAAATGATAGTTCCCCCCATGACTTGAGTATTTTTCTTAATTAATGCACTAATTTCATTTGATTATTAACCTAAAAATCATTAATCATTCATATGGTTGTTAGAAGATGGATTTCAAAGATAATTTATTGGTTATATTTTTTAAAAAAGATTTTAATGTTTTAAATTTAAAAATAATATTATTGATGTATTGATTTACAAGCTTATATGTATAAAGAATATAAAACTTTTTAAATTTTTAAATGATTTTTTTTATTAATTGGAATATATATTGATTTTCATGCATCTTCATTTAATATTTATTCTTATTTAACTTTTTACATAATTTTTTATAAGAAATTATTCTCAACTTCGATCTTTAAAGATAGCAAATGTGCTAGCTTATTCCCAAGACAGGGAAGGATTCTTTCTGCTCAATAATTTATTTATTTTTTTGTAGTTTACAGTAAATAATATTCTTAGACTAATTTTTGTATATCAAAATTGAAATAACAAAAACTAAATGAAAAGAGGAGTTCATTGCATCCCTTCTTATACAGCACTGTTCATTTAAATGGTGCATATTTTGTTTTTAAAAAAATTAATTTTATTATTTAATATTATATTTTTTTATTTTATTTTAGTCTTACGGCGCAACTTCAGTTTAGCAAATTAACTCATATTATATTTTTATTAAAAAAATTTAATTTTAATATTAAATACTTGATTGGTCTGAAATTAGGTTTCATAATTGTTTTTATTTTTTTAATGAAATTATCTTAATTTCATTACTCAAATCACAGATTTAGCGATTTAACCTTAACCAACTCGAGTTGAGTATTTTTATCCATTTTTTTAATAGAATTTTTTTAAAGTTTTATCTTTCAAAATTGGGTTGATTGAGATTGAATTTTATAATTTATTTTTATTTTTATTTTTTTCTATGAAATTATCTCAATTATATGATTTGAATTATAAGTTTGATATATTAACTCTAATTAAATCAAGTTGTTTGCTTTTAGGTTATTTTAATTATTTTTTTAATTTCATCTCAAGTCGAGAATTGAGTTTTATAATTTATTTTAATTTTTTTATGAGGTTATTGTATCACAAATTTAATAGGTTAATCTAAATTAATCTAGAATTTATTTTAATTTTTTTATAAGGTTATTGTATCACAAATTTAACAGGTTAATCTAAATTAATTTAAATCAATTTAATATAATTTTGTTTTAATATTTTAAAAATATTTAAAATTTTATTTTATTAAATAATATTTTTAATAATCATTTAGATTATATTTAAATCCAACAAATTTATAAAATCATATCAGAAAAACTATCACATTAATCTATTAAGAAATGTTTCGACTTGGGATGCTTTAGCAAAAGTGAATCAGGTCCGTAACTAGAAAATTTTGAGGGGGTCGAAAAGGGATAAAAACTGAAGGGTCGGCATGAACAAAGCAGGAAAAACTACGTTTTAATCCTTCAAACTTCAACACTATTTCATTTTGACCCTTGTATTTTTCTTTTTTGAAAATCAATCTTGGATTTTGAAGTAGTTTCATTGTGTTTGCGACCCATATTCAAGAAACTAATTTTGACATCTAAATATCACAGGAAATGGAAAAAAATAAACAAATAATTATATCCACATTAATTATATAAGTTAATTGCCGTGACAAAAGATAAGGTAGAAATCATTATCAATCCCTCTAATTTTGAGATTTAATGAAATCAAACCTCTACAATATTTTTCTCTTAAATTGAACAGACGCAAATAGGTGATTTTGAACCCTCCGTTGCTACTTATGTTAAGTTGATGAATTTCCAGAGGAAAGTAAACATTATTTTGGCTATTTTAAGCTAGTATTAAAAATAATATTTAATATAATGTATATGTTATATAATTTACTTATGTAAATTTATTATAAGAACACTTCAGTGTAATATCTTTAAACATGGTTAATGGGTTTGTGTATATTAGAGAAAAGGAAAATATATTATAGTCAAAATAATAATAATAATAATAATAATTATTATTATTATTATTATTATTATAAGACATGAGTAGTGAGAATTCTCTCTTTTTTTTTGGACAACACTAGTAGTCTTTGAAAGAGAGCATGTTGAGAAATATGTGTCATAGCTTGTAAAACTTCTAGCATTGATATTTCTAAGAGGTCAAATAATAACATTGATCGTGTTAGGAATGAAAGTGAAAGAATTTAAAAGTTTGAGGACTAAACTATAAAAAGAAGGAAAGTTGGAAAAACACAACTCTAGCCATAACTTCTCAGTGGGGGTGGGGGGTATCACTTTGAGGACTAAAGTGTTTATACTTGTATCAAAGTCAACAAATTCCCATGTTGTTTTTTTCTACTTTGAACCCCTTTGTATTTGACACAACATGTATGCCCTTCACTCTATACAAGTGGTCTTAGAACGGGATTCAGACAACCAAATTGACTCAAATTAACATACGACTTGGATTTCTAGTTACATTCGAATTTTTCTCCTTTTCTTTTCCGTAAATCAGTTTAGATAACTTCGAATCAGGCCCTTTTTCATATTATTTCTTAAAATACTTTTTATCTAATTAAGAAATATCAAATAAATACTCTTTATAGAATCAAATGGTTGAAAAACAATATAAGAAGTTTTGATTTTTTGATTAAATTGTAAATCAATTCATTGGATTGATGGCGTCAAACTAAATTAACTATAAATTAAATTATTTTTACATCTAATCTTAACCGAAAAGCAAGTCGATAAAGTTCTAAGTGAACCGGTTAGGAAAAATGAAGTTCAGTAACAACGGTTTTCAGTATCTTTCATGTTCCACCATTGAAGGAGAAGTATTCCTAAATCCATACAAATCAAATAATTTCACATTCCAAAGGTCACAATTGCAGCGTAGATATTATTCTATAGAATTTATGAAACTGACCCAGTCAAACAAGTGACAGTTCATTTGTCATCACCATGCCTGCATGTCCCCCTCCAAAGTTTAAGGTGTCCAGATAGAATTAAATTTCATGAACTTTGGCTTTATTGTATTTTTCTTGATAAAAAAAAGAACTCCCAGGATTATGTTGCCACGGTTGGACGAGAATCACCTTGGAACAGCTGGAGCAATTCGTCCATCCATGTGGATTGAATATTACACATACCGGCTATTTATTATTATTATTATTATTATTATGTTTTTAATGTTGTGGTAGCTTTTATTTTTTAAAATTTTTTTAAATTATTTTTTATCTTAAAATATATTGTGTGGATTTTTTAAAATTTTAGTTTAAAAATACTATATCTTAAATTTAACTTGAAAAAAAATCAAGAAGGGGAGTGCAGCGTATTTGCCAACTAGGATCATCTCTTAAATTTAGACCTGCTAATTACTAGCATTACAAGTTTTGATGCTATGAAACAAGGCCTGGGCTTACTTCAAAATAAGTAATCACAGCTTAAGGACTCATTGATAATTTAGATTAAGGCCCATATCAGAACGATCTGTCCATGAAATGAAATCCTGATTCCTGACTTTGCTTCAAGAAAAGAAACAAATCAATCCAGATCAGTACCTTATTTTTATTTTTATTTTTATTTTTACATGCTCTATGCTTTATTTTCTACTATTAGGAACTGGAAAGAGTTTGGCCAATGATTATAAGGTATCAGGTATTGTTTTTTTATTTTTTTGAAAATATATTAAAAAATTATTTTTTAAAAAATTATTTTTAACAGCATATGATCTTCTGAAAATATTAAAAAATAATTTAAAATAAAAAATAAAAAAGAATTTTTTAAAATATTTTTAAAATGAAAAAATAAATAGGATATATCAATACATGAAGTTATATACAAGATTGAGACAGTCTGAAGCCTGGGCTTCATTATTCTCAAAAGCTTTTTGCCTTCGAACCGAAAAAAAATTAATTTTGTCAATAATTTTGGTATCAAGCTATGGGTTAGGGAGCGGGGTGCTTTAACAGTTTTGGGTTTCCATTCTAATCTAATGACGAGGATGAGCTTGCCCTTTTGACTTCATTAATTAGACATCAGATCTGAACCAGAAGTGTTAGAGCTACCCTTTTCAGTTTTGTGGCTATTGTAGTATTGGACCTTGAGAATCAGTTTGCAAGTTAAGGCCCATGACAACCCGAAGCCTAAAACCTGCTTATATCAGATTCCAAGGAGCCTCATCAGCATCATATACATATACTCATGCATACGTATACATGTACACGTGAATATGTATATGTAATTGTTGAGTATTTATAGATTAATTGTTTGTGTAATTTATAAATGATCTCCCTTCTAAATATTTATAAATATGAATTTTTATTTTGTAATTAAACGTATTTTTTTCTTATCCTTTAAAATGTTTAGAGAGTTTAGTTAAATCTTGAAGATATTGTTTTTACTTGAGACAAATAAATATTCTAAAAACCATATTTCTATATTTCTAAACCAACTTTTTATTTATTTTCATATTAAACAATTTATTTATATTAATTCTATGTTTGTGTTTATGTTTGATTGGTCAAACTTATGAAGATTTTCTAAGTTCTGGTCTTAACATCTATATACATTGCATGCGTGATGATAAAGAAGATGAAAAATAAGTGAGGTTTTTCGGCAAAAGAAGGCTGTAGATGTTTAAAGAAGAAGAAGAAAAAAGGTTCTTATAATATTTATGTCTCTTCCACGTCTTACTTTGATTGTCATGTGAGTATATAATTTTTGTATTATTATTTAAAGTTATGATCTTTGAAGGTATAAGAATTATTATTTTTTTTTGGAAATGTGTATATATATGTATATGACCCAATCAATAAAAAACTTTAGCTTTAAGGCACAGAAACTAAATTGGATTTACAAAGATGTTGTAATCATAGCTAGTGGGCCAGCATAAAAAAAACTTATTACTTGATAACTCTCAACTTTTTGCTCATAAGAATGGATCAGCGATGATTAAAAGTAATCACTCTGTTTTGATGTAACGTGGAGGCACTCCAAATTCAGTCGGCTTGTGAAACCCACAATTGGGATACGTCAGTACTTATTCACCACTCTTGTCCTTTTCCCCTCTTTGTCAAAACTCGGTTCACTCCCTTTTTTTTTTTTTTTCTAAAATTATTTATATTTAATTTTTTAATATTTCTAAATTGTTTTTGATATAATGATTTTACAAATAATTTTTTTAAAATTAAAAAATTATTATTTTAATATATTTTTAAGTAAAAAACACTTTAAACTATAATTATTATCAAACCCTCAAACCAATATATTTTTTTATTTCATTTTATATTAGTTTTAGAGATATTATTAATCTTGGTTTGATCTGGTTGGTTATTTAAATAATTTTTTAATTTTAATAAATTAAATTTTAAATTAAATTATAAAAAAAATAACTCAATCAATCTTATAAAAACTAGTTGAGTATTTAAGAAAAATAAAACAATGCTATTTTAATTTCTTATTAAAAAATATGAAACAACTCCTTTCTCACTGACTCGATTAATTGAGGATAATCCATTTACCTTCCTAAGAAACCTGTTCATGTCCATGAAAAAATCATCAAGTGGGCTTGGAAAGAATGATTCATTTGGCGGCCACAGCAAAACCGTGTTTGACACGTTTTATTCCAATATCATTGTACTTGTGTCTCTTCATCAATTAATACGTGTCTGCTGTCCATCTTTTACCTTGACCATGGATAGTATTTGTTTTGCGTGCCATGATTTGAACTCTCTCAAGATAACCTGCAAGAACTCTCTCACCGGCAAACACAATCATACTCCATCATGTTCGTGAAAAATCATGTAATTTTTTTAGTGTAATATTATCGTTCCTAGGGGGAGAGGACTTGTCTTTTTCCGTGGGCTTGATGCAGCCCACATATCTTTGCTATAATGCTGCAAGATTGCCTCTCCAATATTGGGTAAACAAGGCCAATTCTCCAATGTGAAAATGGTGTCTTAAAGTGGTTTTTAAATTATTTTTTATTAAAAAATAATGGTCCTGAATGTTTTTTTATATAGTTTTAATGTATTATATCAAAAAAATCCAAAAAACAATCACTACCAAACACAATAACATGATTTGCAAATTGGATAAGCATCAATTGTGTACCAATAAATTAAGGGCTAGCTGACACATACAATGCAAGAAAGAAGCATTTAAGTGGGCAATTGATAACCACAAGTTGCAATCCTTTGTCCTATCAAGCTAAGATACGCTGCGTATCTGACTATCAGTTATCATTTGGCCACAGTCCTTCAGTTGCACTCAAATAGCCGCCACGGGTAGCATTTCAATCCTACCCCTTTTCGCCTTTCTTTTTTCCAGCACATTTAATTGATCATATCACCCCCTGTGTGGTTTTTCAAAAATAGGTGGTTGAAAAATATATCCAAACTAGTATAATTAAAAAAAATTATTTTTAAAATAACATAGTTTATTGAGACGATAACTTGCACATTCAATCAAATTAAAATACTAGTTCAAAAGAGAAAATATTGGAAAAACCAACAACAATAAAAGAAAATAACTCAAAAAAAATTCTATTTTTATTTCTACTCATCCAAAACACTTATTCAAAGATATAAGAGCCAAAAAATTAATTAATCATAACTCATGAATATTTATGATTTATGAGTATAATACTCATAATTAATGAATAATTAAAAAATATTCATAATAATAATTAATATACTAGTTGATGTATTGATATATTTTAAAAATTAAAAATTAATGATAAGAAATATTTAATATTAAAAAATATTTTTTATTAACTGAAATCATGAGTTCATAAGCTCACGGCTCAATCCATAAAATTATTTTGGATTTGAAATTTTTTCTATTAAGTTGTGTTTTGAGAATAATTTTTTATTTATTTTTAATTAATTTTTAAAATATGTTAATATTTACTCATGTTTCATGTTGACTTACAAAATTCAACTTAATTTTAACTGAAAATATGAATGGACCTCCCATGTAATTTGACGTAAAAAGTACACGTTACATGCTTAATGAAACCAATCCCACAAAAATTAGCAGAAGCCAATTTTCCTTTTTTCTCATTATTTCTCTGTCCTTTCCCCAGGTGCCACCCTTACCCTCCTTTTCTTGACCCCTCTCTCACTCCACCATGACAAGATACCTCTTCTTCTCCATATAAGCATTTTAATGTCGCACGGGTCTCACCTACGCATCTTGAGGTCAAGCATATGTCACTTGTGCATCTTATGGCAACTTACATGTTCTATAAACTATGCTATCTTGGAAACTAAGTTTTCAATTATGCTAGTTTGGATATAGTTTTAGTCACTGTGGTATTTTTGAAAAACAAAAAAAATCAACTTCCAATTGTAGTCTCTCTCTCTCTACACTGAAATTTCACACCTACAAGTAAGTTTTTCCTATTTTTAAGGGCTGGAAGTGTAAACTATGTATTGTAATGAATTTATATAAGTTAGATCCTCATATATGATGTGGTTCTAAATCTTTTGACTACCCAAAATATTCACATAGGTTAGGTTTAGCACCTCTATGTTTATAAGCTAAGCTGTATATATTTTGACCAATCTTTAAGAATATAATATTTGATAAGGATATTGTTTGAAAGAAAAGAAAAAAATACATGCTACCCAAGAAAA
>NW_011499856.1:2971160-2977426 GCF_000495115.2 Populus euphratica
TAGTAGTAGTAGTAGTAGTAGTAGTAGTAGTAGTAGTAGTAGTAGTAGTAGTAGTAGTAGTAGTAGTAGTAGTAGTAGTAGTAGTAGTAGTAGTAGTAGTAGTAGTAGTAGTAGTAGTAGTAGTAGTAGTAGTAGTAGTAGTAGTAGTACTAATAATAATAATAATAATAATAATAATAATAATAATAATAAAGAAAAAGAAGGAGAAGAAGAAGAAGAAGATGAGAACTTTGAGATGGAATATTAATGTAACGATTAAACAATGATAATAACAAATGTCAAGGTTAGAGGTTCCACTAATGGTATATCAAACAAGTATAGTATAAACTCTTATTATTGAATTGGAAACCACACACAAAGGAGGTTCCAATCAGATTATATATTGTTAACATGATTACATTAGTCATCTTATTCAATTAATGCTAATACTTGTAAATCTCGTCAAGCATTCATGATTATAACTTATGTTAACAACAAATCAAGTTCCTTTCATAGCTCAGGTGTCGGTTATACCATACATTATGGGCTATGAAAGTGCCAAGCATTTGTTGTACCAAGTGTTATACAACATAAATCAAGATTAGTCATTTAACAAGCAAAGTATTAAAGAGTGAACAAGATAACAAATATAAAACATGTTAGTATCAAACATTAAAGTCCATATTAAGTTTACATTATACTTATTCTTACACCATTAGTGTAACCTTTTCACCTTGACATAATTAACTTAGCTAGACATAATGAAAGAAAGCAAAATAGATAAACAAAATAAGAACATAAAAGTTAACTAAGTAAAGGAAAGGAAATGAAAGGCATAAACTTAATATTAATGAAAGCAAAGCATAAACATTACAAAAAATACAAAGAGAGAAAGGAAGAGCATGATCTTGATCTGGAAACCAAGATGCCTAAATGCATGGCAAATGCCTCCTTTTATAGGCCAAAATTGGGAACTATTGATTTGATAACTAATTGTTAAGTGGGTGGTCAACTTTTGACTTGGTGACAATCCTTATCTTCTCTTGTCTGCCCAAAACGTCATTGATAACGTCAAAATTGGAGCCAGTTGCAAACATGAAAGTTGTAGGAAATTGTCTCAGCTTTCTTGTTAAAAAATTCAGGTCATTTGAACTTCTAAAACTTTAGATATGGGCCAAACATTAAACAATGCTTGGGCTAGAAGACAGATTCAAACTTCTTTGTTGTTGCTATAATTTGGACTTGAAAATGACCTTTTTAGATCTTTGGGCTCCATATGAAAGTTGTAGGCCTATGTTTTACCTTTCCATCCATATAAAGTAGACCTAAAGCTGAGATTTATAGCTCGAGATATGACTAAATTACCGAATAGTGTTCTAATTTGGATTGCACCGATATCGTTTTTCTAATTTTGGTCATCTCTTTGCCCTTGCAATTTAAGTTCTTGAAGTCATCAATCAATCCTTTCATTTTTATGTGATAGGCCTGCATTTAAAATAAACATTTACCACAAATTAATTGTATCTTATATTATTAGATATATTATTATAAAACATGCTTTAGTTAAGGAGTTATTGATACTTCAAGTGCAAAATGATGACATAAAACCTTGATAAAAAAATATATTTTTAAGTACTAATCAATTTCCAACACTCACCACCTAGACTTAGGCATATTTCTAAAAACTGAGGAATCCACCCAACCGCTCAGAACAGGGCACCAGTTCCATCACACATGGTAAATTGATCGTCTCACACTAGTCCCATCATATAAGGCAAACTAGTTAACACAGACCTAAATAAGGCATCGGTCCATCAAACAGGAAAACTGGCTAATGCATAGACAAAATAATTATACTACTAGACAGTAAAAGAAATTTATCTAATATGTATCTAAACAATTCTGAATAGAATTTAAATGGTGAGGTACCAAACACCTACCTGAAGTCTAGGCACAGTACGCAGGATCCGATCTTGGTATTCCCTCGATAACCACTCTTACATCAACAACTCACCTTCAATTTCTCATATGATATCTTATCTTTCAAACATAATTTATTTCATTAAATTAACCATTTTGATTAATTTTTTTAATTTAAAGAAATTACATGTTTCCTTTAAATCTTAGTTAACTATATCATGGCCAGAAGTCAATGATCAATCTAGCATTATTCCTATGCTCAATCTAACTATGTTTGAAGTATATTTGTCAAGAAATTGCAAAATCTTAAACCATTACTAGATAAGAGATTGTGACTTTTTATCTACAACGAAGGTGACTTTGGGCTTTTACAACACGTGCTTTATCATTAACCAACTTCATATTCCAACGATCATAAAAAAAAATGTTAAATCCATTCTAACTTTAATGTTATTCTTTGTTTTTCCCTTTACATAAATAACCTTGTTAAAAATATCTCCAAACGTGTAAATAACCTTGTTAAAAATATCTCCAAACATGTTTTTTTTTTTATATGCATGACATTTAAATTATAATAAAAAAAGTTAGTCTCCCAAAAAATACTTTGTTTTATCCGATTAAGGGTCATACCAAACCCAAAAAACTTCTACTTACTAAATTGAAAACCAAATACAATATCCTCATATTGTGAGATTACATCATACAATTCTTCATCTAATAATACTAATAGTGCCACATCCCTTTCAGCTTTACCTTTCAGGAAGTCCTTATTATTTGTTTTGTATCGATAATGACTTGGCAAAAACCTCTGGTGGCAATATAAAAAATCTTTACCATTATTTATTAAAATGAAAACCTTATTGTTTTTTTTTTTAAAAAAAAAGAGATAAGGACAAGCTCATTTTCCATGTGTGCTTCATCCTAAAACCATCTTATATATAGGAACATTATTTATAATTCACATCAAAATTATCTATGTTAGAAACTTTTATTTTCTTAAGACATCATACACTAAAGCCCTAAATGACCATAATTGTTTCAACTTATCAATCAATAATTAAAGATAAACATGTATATCCATACTTGGACTATAAGGACTAGGTATAATTATAAATAAGAACATGGATTTTGATCTTATACACATCAATAAAGACAAGTTGTGAATTGTTACTATTATTAGCCAACAAAAATAGGGTGCAATAAAGAACCTAAACGGATTGAACTCATATGTACACCAACCAAGACTAATATTTTATAGTTCAAATGAAAACTAAGAATGCACCTTATTAAATCGCTCATAAGCTTCACCATCAGATATGTTATTACTCATTTTGGAACCCACATGCTGAAGATGGTGTGTACACTTTTTGAACTGAGTGCAGGAGTTTAGTTCATGTTTGTTGCAAGATTGATAAAAATAAAAGAGGAAGAAATATTTGTCGAACCCTGTTCCAGCTATTTTCTACCCTCTTTATCCTTCCCATTTGCTGCCAAAATCTTCATGTCTCTTAGACCGATTAAGAGTCTTCATAATGCTAAATTCTTTTCTTTATTATCTGATATTTAAGGTTGGATAAATCATTAGAATTTGCACTAAAAAAACCAATTTTGCTACTATCGTAATTTTTTATTCCAACCTAAGCTTTGATTCTGACTTGGTTTTGTGCAATATTTAACCATCCTAGCTATATTTTATCACGCATGACATGTTAAAAAATTAACCTACATCTTTATTAGTTCCTAGGGCTCACTGTTTTTATAGCAGACTTTTAGTCAAATTGGATACTTGGTATTGTCAATTTCCTAAATTAGATCAAGAAATCCTTTTGACTAACCAGGTTGCAGCCAGATTCTGTTCTTCAAAATGAATTTATCTTAATTCAAACCCTTCATGAGAGTTATAGTATTGTATATGTAAATGAATTTAGATTTTTTGAATTGCCTAATTTCGATAACAGAAGCTAAAGATATTCAATTTTGAATATTTAGTGTCATAATAGAGAATCCTATTATGAGAAGGTTTGCAGCTGAGTTCTGTTGCAATTTTGTTCTACAAAATGATTTTATCTAACTTTGGATCCTTCGTTAAAGTTGTATTCTTGTATGCGTAGATGAATTTGGGCTTCTATGATTTTATCTAACTTTGGATCCTTCATTAAAGTTGTATTCTTATATGCGTAGATGAATTTGGGCTTCTAAATTGCTTGATTTTGATATCAAAAGCTCATGATATTCATGTTTGAATATTTAACGTGAAAGTAGAAAATTATGCTGCGAGAAGGATTTTGACCCAAGTTTTGCACTAAAAACTCTACTTCCATCATAATTTTATTGGTCGTTGTTCTTACGTCAGACTTTTAATCATATTGGGATGCTAAACATTATCAGTGTCTAAATTAGATCGTGCAACTTTTTTTGACCAACCAGATTGTTATTAGATTATGTTCTTAAAAACATTTTTTTCTCACTTTAAATCATTTATCAAAGTTGTAGTCATAGACGCATAGATAAATTTGGACTTTTGAATTACTTGATTTTGATATCAGAAGCTCAAGATATTTTTTTTTGAATATCTAACGTGAAAGTAGAGAATCCTGTTGCAAGAAGGATCCTAACCTGAGTTTGTAGGTCTAATTCGAGGAACCAAATTTAATATTTCAAAAATTTATCAAGTTAATTAAAGATCATTTTTTAGGATGTTATTTGGTTTCATTGAGGGATTAAAAAAAAAAGGACTAGATTGGAAAATGTTGTCATAATTTCATTTGTTTTGAGACCACACCAGAAGAATATTTTTGCTTCTAAACAATGTCGTTGCAACCTTTCATTTTTAACAAACCACATTGCATATGAAATGGCCCTATAGTTGAATTAATTAACATGGTATTGTTCATTCACATTTTGAGTATAGTGCCCCCCGGTCTGCAGTTTCTTTTCTTTTTCTAAAACCATTCATGTTGCACACATTGTTAAGATGATGGAACATTAGAGTTGGTCTTCAAGCGTAACAATTGTAGAAATGATTGGCTTTGTAAGGAAAAAAAGGAAAGAATGTGTGGCGGTAACATACATCCTCAAGGCTAATATCAAGGCATCATATATTAAAAACAATTATTTTAATATAAAATACCATATATATAGAAATTGATGGGTGCTGGTTATGAAAAATAAATCATTGCAATATAAAAAACCATAAACATAAGAATTGTGGGGACTGTTTATAGAATAGAATCTCTACAACAATTAATAGAATGTTTCCATGAATGTCACGTATAGAGATTCCCATATATGTGAACCTTCAGTCGTATGAAGATGGGGGGGTTTGAGAATAGAAAAGGTAAGGGAAAAACATTAAAAAGAAAAGACTAATTCTAAACCCTCTCTAGAAGAGCTCATAACCGCCTATCAACATAAATTTTTAAACTTTCTCTCAGCTACCTACCTTCAGCCGCACATTGCCATTTCTATCTCCATTCTTGAAACCAAAACAGATTTTCCCTGTATCATCTGAACAGCCAGAAAACTAAAGCCTCATCCTCTTCTTCTCTTTTTTGGCTTCTCCCCATCACCACCAGATTCTCCCTCTATGGTCCAACATCCTCTCTTAAGACAACAACCTCTCTTAAGATCAGCCAAAACCATGAGCCACAAGCAACGTTAGGAGCTTTGCTTCACATTCCAAATAGATAGTTTTTCTCTAAGTCCTGCATTAGAATACAACCGTCTTTAACTTTAACAGTGACGTCGTCTTTAGCCCCTACAACAATTACTGGCTCGCAGCCCCTTAACCACTAGAAGTAGGTACTAGGCGCAACAGCAATCTAGTAGTGCAACTAGTCTCATCTCTACACCAGCAGCCGGTCCCAGTAGTCTCCCTCGCCAATCTCTTCCCCATCGCTAATAGTAGTTATGTCTTCTTCTCTACACCAGGAGTGAGAAGCAGTAAGGTTGCGCAGTCGTCACCAATCATTGCAATTCCTCAACCATTTTTAACACGCAAGCCAACAACAGTAGAGGGGATTTTCACTTTTGCCATAGGTTGCTCCCTCAGTAATATCCTTCTCTTCCCTACAGAGGTTGCACTAGTCATAGTAACACTAAAAGGTCACTATTGAGACAATCATCTTTTAGTTAGCAAACCTGTCTCCACCAAGAATAGCAAGCAGGGTCGTCCTTCATGAGCAGTGCTTAACCGTATCTCTCCACTTCTCCTCCATCCGCTGCCCTCGCTAGGTAAGGTATCTCTCTTCTCTTTTAGTTTTTTTTTTTTTTTACATAAAGGATTTGGCACTATGTAAAGGTAAATTATTACATTCACATTGTACAGTGCATGCGTGAGTAATTAATGCTTACAATCTGCAACATTC
>NW_011499856.1:2977476-3006995 GCF_000495115.2 Populus euphratica
GATGGGTTCACCCCGGCCACATGAGCCGAGCTAAACCCAACCTAAAAAAATGAGTAAGATCGTTGGTTTTTTTTATATATTTATTTTATGGCTTTTTAGGATTTGGCACTGTGCAAAGGTAAATTATTACATTCGCATTGTACAGTGCATGCGTGAGTAATTCATGCTTACAATCTGCAACATTGCTTAGCCGGGTCACTACTTTGGTCCAGTGACCCGACTAGGCTTGCTAGGTTCAACCCAGCCACATGAGCCGAGCTGAACCCAACCTAAAAAAATGAGTAAGATCGTTGGTTTTTTTTTTTTGTATTTATTTTATGGTTTTTTGTTTTGTGTGTGTGTGTGTGTGTGTATGTCTAAAAAAATATTTTCTTATATGTTGCATACAACTAATACCCTAACATATTTTGAATATTCCTTTTTAAAAAAACAAATATTCCAAGTTTTAAAAAAAATTATATTTTAGCATGAATTTCTTAAACAAAATAAATTATTTTCTTGCATTTTGGATTGTACAACATATTTGTAAAACTCCAAAGGGTATTAGTCAATATTTCAAAAAATATAAAAATCTTATTTCAGGGGGAATTCATGTATTATTCACCGCTAATGTTTGAATAAAAAAATCTCTAAAGGATGAATATCCAGAATATTATTAGAAATAATTTGTTATTATTTACTATTAATATTTTGATAAAGAAACTCCAAGTGGTTAATATCTAAAATATTTTTTTAGGAATAATAAGTAATCGATCATACATTTTTGAAAAAAGCCTCAATTATAATTCGGGACATTTTAAATTTTGACTCCATGGTTTACGAGTCGTGAAAGTATGAAATACTAAGGCAAATAAAGAGCTTTTAAAACACCTTGAATTTCCTTAGATTTCTAACTCAGTTTTTTTCTTTCTTTCTTTTCCTTGCGATTTATGAGTCGAGAACACTTGAAATACTAAGGGGAAAACAAGCTTTTAAAAGATATTGAATCTTTTTAGATTTCTATCTTAAATATCTCTTAAATCATAGGTCATGAATTTAGTCTGAATCAAACATAGATTTCAAGATATCTAAATTGATTCTTCTTGGTACTTTGTGGACACATTTAAAGATGTGATCCATATTGATAAAGAGTTATTTCTTTTAAACTTTGAAACCAAGTCCATTTATCATAGCAAACATATTCTAAGAAAACTGATTAGAGAACACCAACACCATAACAATCATAAGGCAAACCAAACACTAACAGTTTGCCTTAAGTAGAGCGTACTAAGTGTGCTAAAACATTTCCTTTATATAACCAGTCTCTTGCATTAGAATTTATGAAAGATCAATTAGGTTTCCTAGTTACCATAATACGTACTAGGTGATAGTTTCCTTATTCACAAAACAAAGACCCCGACTTAAAATGGATCCCCGCTCCCGAGGAGGGTCACCGCAATACTGCATCCTATCGTGAGGGTGCGACAAGATAAGTGTACCATAACTTCATCCTTTGCATCATATAAATGATGTTATGTCATGTGCTCAACTACCTACAAAGATATAAATAACCTTTAAAGCCTATAAGTAATTGGAAAGTATCTTAGTTTCTTGCATGCAACAAGTGTCCTTCCCTACTAGTATTAGGTTTATGTTGATTATGCCAACATGTTTTGCACTCAGTTAAATTTGCTTCTTCACTATACTACAACATGTAAAAATTTAGGCACGTATTAATTTTTTGGTATTCTAAGTCAAGAGGTTTCATTATAAATTTTATGGTATAGCAATTCTCTTTTAGCTTATTTTATTTAAATAAAATGTATTTTGCCCATTTGATGATGTTATCATAATTGGCCTAACTCATACTATAATATGACTTAATGGTAAATACTCGTGCAATGACTATAATTTAATATGATTTGTGCACATATCCTATAATGATTAATTAGAATATTTTGAAAGTTTTAAGAACCTAACTACATCTATATTTGGTTCTTTATCTACACATGAACATTAACCTGAATGATCATGATTCATTCTTTTTGCATCCATCTCCATACTCATATAATGATTACTATTATTATCTACAGCTTCATGTAAGCTACTAGAACTAGATGTTAATCCAACAATCCTTTATAACATGATCCCATAAAAAACATAAGGTAATTCAAGTGTAAACAAATATAAGTATTTCTCAACTAATCTTTTTTTAGAAGATGCATCGTCACAACAAATGATTTATGAAACTTTTTATTTTTACACTTCACACATAAACATCTAATTTCATCTCCACTAATATTTCATGTATTTAAATATGAAAAATTAATAAAAACCCTTAACCATTTTATAATAATTTTCCATATAAAACTCATGGGGTGAATCTTGATACATTTAAGAACGATTATCCATTACTTAGAAAATCTATATAGAATATAATGACAACATTTATTTATAATATACAATCAATTCAAGACTCAACTTTGGTAAATTGAAAATGAATTCACAATCTAATAACCAATTATATTTTTTATACAAAAATTTAATGATATATCAAAATAATAACTAAATAAACCCAATTAACAACAATTAATTGATGCCCAACTAATTATCTAGTATTTATTCAATTCAGACTTATTTAATATAAATTAATATCATTTAATTGTTGTCAATTCCGAAATTAATATCATTTAATTGTTATCAATTTCATAAAAAATCAATTTCCCTAAAGTTTCCAACATAACAATAATATTGACATAATATAATTGTTAACCATTAAATAACCTATCATTTTTTTTAGTATAAAACACCTGAGTTATAAAATCAACTCAATTTCTCAAATCTCAAACAAATTCTAATATACAAATCAAACTTTTATTCTCTATGAAAAGTTATGAAACATTTAAATATACAAGCAAATTATAAATACTACAACAAAAATCAATAAATTAATTTAAAATATAAATGGATAGATTTGTTTATTTGGTATAGGAAATATTTTGAAAAACAATTAAACCAAGACAATGATGTTGACACCATGAAGTGTTGGGTTGTTGAATTTTTTATAATAAGGATTAGAATTTTGACAAAATAGAGGAGGAGTTGTTGTTTTGATTAACAGTTAAAGAGAATAAGGAATAAGAATGAGGGGGAGCATATGATTGCTATTAGTCATAACACTTTAGATCTGTTGATGAAATTTTTTAAGGAATATAATAATTGAATATTACTATCAATAAGTTTGATAGTCAATAATGAAATGTTATATTAATGACAGAATCACCAATAAATTTTTTAATTATTTTTTTGTGGTGGTGCAACTAAAATGAAGTAAACATAACATAGACATGTGATTGTATGGTAATAGTAATGATGATGGTGATGGTGATGTCAAATTTGTGGTGCTTTGATGTCAAAATCAAATAGATGCATAACTAAGTATTATTGATTTTTGATTTTGATGTCAAAATCAAATAGATGCATAATATTATTAATTTCCAGTAAAAGATATTGTAAAACATATTTTATTATCAGTCAAAAATTTTTCTTCAAATTATTATGAAGATACTCCCTATGTTAGAATAAGGCATTCACAAAATATGTTTTTGGCGTTCTAGTTTCAAATTTCAAAAAAATAAAAAAGAATAAACTTGTTTAATTGTCGTACCCAACTCTTAGAAATTCTTAGCAACTAATAATAGGGATAAGGGATATGGTACAACCATTTCTCCAAAGGAGAGGTTTGGGTGTGAAACCCTCTCATAGGAAGATATTAGATTAAAAAAAAACCAAGTGATTGTGAATATCTTAGTGTATATCAACCCCATCATAAAAATTCTTGTCATATGTGTAGACAGAATGAAAATCCACGATCCCCATTGGATTTAGGAAATGACACACACTAATTCGCCATGTCCGGTAGTCAAGATTCTCATCCTTGTTTGTATGTGCCTGTGCTGTATCACTTTCATGACTTTCCGTCATCTCATCTTCAAGAAATTATTTTGGGGTGGGTTATGGTGGAGCACTTGGCACTCTTTGCCAATTCCCACTCATGCAGAAAAGAGTATAGTGTGCGAAACCCTAATATCAAGGTTTTTGTATTTGAATTTTCTATTATAATCATGAAGCTTATTTGACTTCATGTATAAAGTATGTGGGCTCATGGCCCTTTTACTTTGCCCCCATCTTTTGTATTTTGGAGTTTTGGTCAAATGGATCACCTATGATATATTGTGTAAATTATTTTGAGTTGATTATTTTGGAATTGTAGTGGATTGTTTTTAAAAGGATACTTTATTTATAAATATATTAAAATAATATTTTTTTTATTTTTTAAATTTATTTTTAACATTAACAGATAAAAACAATTTAAAAATATAAAAATAATAATTTAAAACTAAAAAATAAAAATATTTTAAAAGTACTGCTGAATTACAATTCCAAATAGAATTAGTTAGACAACAGAATCAAGGTGGACCAAGTATCAATTTAGAAAAAAGGATACTCCATTTACATGATGCAATTCAACAACCTTTGCTTATCCAATCTTCTTTCCAAATTCTCGTTTACTTTTTACTGTTTTCGTTTACTAATATCTATATATTATGCAGTTGATGTAGCAGAGAATCAAGTTGATAAGTTCCAATTGCCAGCTATTTTCTAAAATTTGAGATTCACTTTTAGATAACATCTGAACATTATCTTGAAAGAGATAAAAACGTTAAAAATAAAGGAAACATGTCATATTATTCTTGTTTTAATTACTTTTAAATGACATAAATCCACTTAGAAATTGTTTTTTATTCTATGTTTGTGTTTGTCTATCTAATCAATCATGTTATTCTAATATTTTTATATCCATTTCTGCTATCTAAGACACTAAAAAAATGAAATCATAATATACAAACTATTTTATAAACTTTAATTGACATTTATAGACAAATTGGATTAATGTCTCATCTAATATCTTGTACATCAATCCAAATACTAACCTAGTTTTTCTATATATATATATATTGTACTGTAAACAGGCGCAGAGTTTATGCCTTTCACTCCATGTGTTTGTAACAAAAGGAAATTTCCTACTTTTACAAGAAGGATATAAAGAAAAACATAAAAGCTCACTGTCACTTTGAATGCTATATAGATATGTATGATAATCATATATGGTCCTGCCGGTTCATCTTTCTATACTCAGGTTTTTGATATCTGATAGAGTAAATCATACTCCTCCTGTGTGGAAAGAATACAAGCAAACCCAGAGGACTGAGGGCCAAGAAGAGGAGAGAGCGCTGGCTCAGACAAGAACATCAGTATTCTTACCTTATAATATTACAATAAGGACACATTCATATACCTTTGAACAGGAATCTTTTACTCGTTTCCCCACAAAAATTACCATAACTGCAGTGAGAGAGGTGAAATAAAGTATATATCATCAATCAAACACAAAAAGTAGCACAGCCCTCATGTGTCACCAACTAGTGCTCCATCTTTTTATGCCTCTCCCCACCATTTCTTTATTTCTTCCTAGTGCGAGACCAGTCACCAACCCAGTGCCCGTCCTCGCCAGCTTTATGATAGAAATGGACCCACCAATGCATTAGATTATGTTAGGAAAAACCCTACTGTTAAGATTTGTGGGATCTTTATAATTAATCTATGGTTGTGATCCTACCTTACTTGACCAGGCTCTTGTATTCTAAGACTTATCAACCTACCAACCATGTGGAGGATTAATAATTAATCATGTGTGGGTGTGTGTGTGTGTGTATATATATATATGTACATTTAAGAATTATTTAATTTTAAGGGATAGAATAGAAGCATCACAGTTTCGCAGCTATCTAAGAAAGTTTAGGATGGTAACATGGAAAATATATTCCTCTCTATGATAGTTTAATTGGAAAGTTTAACGCAATCAACTGGCTCTGTCAGCCAACCACAGTATATTATATAACTTGTAAAAGTAGCAAGAAAACAATAGAGACACCATATAAAACTCCATGCATTAACACGGCCAGTCCACTTAAAATTTAGACCGTTTGATTTAAAGAAAATATAAAAGAGAAAAAAATCTAGGTGATTGGTTAACCGGCCGTTCATACATCGATTTAAAAAATAATAATTATTAAAATAATATCATTTTGATTTTTTAAAAAAGTTTAATTAACCCAAGTCGGATTTTAAACTAAACTGTAAATTGAAATCAAGTTGATATTATGAATGTTATCCTATGTTTTACCCTAAGTGTAACTATAATTAGAATATAGGTGCATCATGAACTCACATGAGTTGCACAAAAACCATTAGCGTGTGGAAGAGCCTTCCAAGAATGCAGCCTGTAATTGGTCCCCTCTGGTGGAACTCCTCGACCCAAGAGAATGCCAGGGAGCCAGGTTTTCGGCTTTCCTTCGAACTCTATAATAATTTACAAGAGTTAAAGGCATCTACTTCCTAGGGACTGAACTGGGTTATGGGCTCGACATAATTCATCGATGGAGCCAGGTTTTTTTTTTTTTTTTTTTAAGTTCAGCTTTTTCCTCCATCTGCCCCCATCAATTTTGGAAGCTAAATTTGATCTTGACTCTCCCGGCATGGAACGGTCACTTTGTAAGGACACTCTAGTCTAAACATGATTAATTTGAGGAGGATGATGTAATATTTAAGAAGCTAATTTTTTTTTTAATTTAATATTAGATATGTTATTTTCATATCCAACTTGATTTAAGGTCTAGATTATTAGGTTTTGATCGGGTTATTAGGTTATTCCGTTCATTTTTTAAATTAAAATAAAATTATTTTAATAAAAAAATTAATGGATTGTAATTAGG
Organism: Populus euphratica; assembly: GCF_000495115.2. Classification (NCBI taxonomy): domain Eukaryota; kingdom Viridiplantae; phylum Streptophyta; class Magnoliopsida; order Malpighiales; family Salicaceae; genus Populus; species Populus euphratica. Next base: position 2,984,292 of record NW_011499856.1, read on the forward strand.
TTTTTGATCGCGTCTTGTCGAGCCACACTTAATTTTTTCTTTTATTATTTTTTCAATCCAGCCTAATTCTAACTCTAGAACTATCGAATTCCAAATCAACCTGTTAAGCTAAATTTCAAAACTATAAATAGATCAATATAAATTGTGTGAAACAAAATCCTTTTAAAGCTTCCTATATCAATGCTAATTTATATTGGATATGAATATACATAGAAAATGGTTCATTATGTGTCACATAAGTTGATATACAGCAAAAAACTAATAAAAAAGATGAATTTAATATTTGACACATGAGAGATATGATAAAATATTTGAATATGTGACGGTTATAATCAATATATTTTTTTAAGGTTAGATTTTTATTTTTTAACCAAAAATAATTGAAATAAATTTTTAAGTTTTATTAGTTAAAAGGAAGCAGGTAGAACTTTACTTCAATACCTTCTCATTTAACTATATATAAGTTTTTCAATAATTAAAATTAATGCAATTTCATAATGATAAATGACCATATAATTATGTGAGAGATATTTTAAATAAAATAAAAATAGTATAACTTTATTGAAGAAACATGATATTGTTATTTCTAGATTAAAAAATTATATATTTTATAAGAAATAACATATGAAAAGGAAGACATGTAGCAATAATTAAATTTGATAGAGAGAAGCCTTTCATAATCAGCATACTAACTATCTCGTCAAAATAATTATCAAAAGATAATTTGATTTTTATATATTTAAATTTATTTCATTTGTTAAAGAAAATATAAATGCCTCTCATTTTCTTTTATAATTGTATTTATCATTACATTTAATTGATTATATGTTGTTATTGACTCTATTAATTTTTTAATTGTTTTTAAAATAAGACTCTCCAGTAATGTATAAGATATTTAATAAATCACTGTAAATATGTTTCATTGTCATGGTGTCGTAGATTGTGGTTTCTTCAAATATGTATTATATTTTTTATTGTTTTTATGTTTTAAAAGTATTTTAAAAAAATTGAATTTTTTTATTTGTTTTAAATTAATATTTTTTTATGTTTTAAGATGATTTTGATACGCTGATATTAAAAATAATTTTTTTAAAATTAAAAAAATATTATTTTAATACATTTTCAAGTGAAAAATATTTTAAAAAACAATCACAACAACACTCTTAAACACGTCTTCCTTATATCCTTACACACATATATGCACGCGTTTATTTTTATTTTAAACAAAAAACTTAACATGCATGATGTTTAACTAGTTGTGGACCTACAAGCTTGATTTGTTTTTTTTTCGTAGCTTGAGTCATGAACTTGTCTAGATAAATAAGTTAATTTTATTTTAATTAAATAATACAAATATAAACAATGACAATGAATAAACCAAATAAAAAAAAGTGCTAGCGATAACTTGGGAAAAAAAAACATTTTTTTTTAAATGAGATAAACAATAAAAATCAATTTTCAACTCATCAAATATCAAAGAACAAAGTTAGGTAAAAAAAAGACCTAAAAAATCAAGTTGAGTCCACTCAAGTTAGGATGAAAAACCTGTAATCCTCGATAATCAGGGCTGAGCCAACCCGAGTCATCTTGTTAAGCCAACACATATATCATGAGATCGGGATAACCTCATAGTAAGGAAAATAAAGAAAATCACAAATCCTATTTTTTTTTATATAAAAAAAACTTATTATCAACTAATGTTTACTTTTCAAATCCATAATCAGGATTATTAGATCGGAAGCATTCTATCTAGAAAAACCATAAAACTTAATTGTCAATCAATCAAATATTGAATAATAAAATTGAAAAAATAATTTTAATTATACAAAAGATTTAAAAACAAACAAAAAATTATAATGAAAATAATTATGATCAAAATTGAAATACAAATTAAATTTTATATTTGATTAGAGAGTGAAATTAAAAAGAAAAAAACAATTTAACAAAAGGTCTAAAAAAATCAAAAGAATAAAGATCAAATTGAAAAAAAAAATACTAATTAGGAGATTAAAGGATGAAATTAAAAAAAAATCAAATTTTTACTAAAAAACACCCAAGAACAAAAATTAAAAATTAAAAAATTAAGATTGAAATATAAATTCTCATAAATCAAAGATAATTCTGAAACTCTAGATGACCAGCGTGAATTTTGAGAGGAGAAAAAAGAAAAGAGAACAAAAACAAGAAAGTGTAACCAATAAAAAACTATATCACCATTCAAAAGAAAGAGTAAATGGGGCACTTTCAATGACACATTTGAAAGGGACATTTTGATTATAAAAAGGCACTACACATGCTACTCGAAAGGTACAAGTGCCTCCCACGTACATATACACGAATTACTTTATATATATATATAGATATATATATATATATATATATTTGTTCAACGATCAAGTCGCTTCTCAACTAATCTAATAATAGCAAAAAATTATTGTAAAAACATGACAAGCCCCTTGAGACTAATTTTAGGTTTTTTTTGCTACCAAGGACATTATAGTTATTGTACTATGTATTTTATTTTTGTTTTTTTACATTTAATAAAACACTAAATCGCAACTCAATCTACCAAATAATTATGAAAAAAATCATAATGACAATATAGAAAAGTACGTTGAGGGCAGTTTTAATTCTTCTGTACTTCGAAAAGTATTTTGATCGTTTCATTATAATTTTGAAATGCAAAAAATTGTATTTATTACCAACCAATTTAGTAATAATTAATGCATCATGTGAAAAAAATTAAATATTCCTAATAGCCAGATCAATTTTTTTTAGTAAGAAAAATGAAGATGACATTATATAAATAACACACATAGATCTATGTGTACAATATTTTCCCAAGGATGATTAGGTTTTGTTAATCTTTTACCAATCTTGGCAGTCACGATTCTTTTAGTTATAGGATACTGATATTTGATTAAAAGTGAAAAATATTGATAAATTAATTTTACTATGTTTAGTTCATCAATGGAAATTCATGTGAGAATTTAAACAAATTTATCACCGTAACCTTAAAACTCACAATATCTAAATTTAAAAATATAAATATTTACTTTTCGTTTAAACATTACACACATAAGCATACATGTTACAATTATTGAAAACTAATATATTGAAATGAATCAAACTTAAAATTTAAGCTCTTGGTAAATAAAATTCATAGAAAACATAAAAACTTGTCCTGATAAAGTTGCAATAAAATTCATAGAAAACATAAAAACTTCTTGATAAAATTACAATTATCAAATGAAATATTATATTCATCATTAATGTTAGAAAACATAGGGTCATAATATATACAAAAGATATGGTTTTATTAATAAAATGAGAAAAAAGAATTATATATATATATATAATCACTTTCACATTCCCTTTGTCCTGGAAGAAAACCCTAGAATATAATATCCTTAGAATTATTAGATTTGCAGCAAGGGCATGACGCCATAGCATCTCATATAAATTTCTCTGAAAATCTCAGATGCCACCCCACCAAACTGTTACCTAGATATATTCTGTCTGGAGCTAGGACAAGCAGCCATTGATGGCATTTGTCGAGGAAGTGCGAGGTAAATTAGGAGACACAGGGTTTTGTCCTCGTCCACTGTGTTTTTTCCTTATTCCAAATATACTCCTTTCCCTTGTTGTCTCAAGCCATTCTCTGTTACACAACAAATATTTAACTTACACTCCTGCCCTATGCTGCTGGGTTTAATTCAGGTTCATGCAAAGTACTCCCATGATGTAATCTCTTTATCATGGTAACCAGGGCAAACGAAGTGTCCGATCTTTGTCTTAGATCAAGAGACATGTGTGTTGAAAATCTTGCGTGCCCTAAAAAACATGGCCTTTTTTAGGACTTTAATTCAGGTTTTTTTAAAAAAAAATTCATTCAGGAAATAGGTTATAAACATGCAAGAACAGCTTATCTTCACAGTAGTAGACCAAGTGATTGATAAAGAAAAACTGGCCATTGCCGAGAAAAGGAAGAAAAGCATGAGGTTTGGAGGACATAAAAAGTAAAAGGTGTGCGATGCGCTTTAGGACTTTTTTGTACAAAGGCAAGTCAGTCAGAATAATCAAGGTTGACATGTATTTAGTCGATTAGTAATCACAAATATACATGTATCTAACTTCATTTGTGTTCATTTAACGGTTTTATTAAATCCACGTATGGAAAAAGAAATGGAGTCACAAGGGAAAAAAAAAAGAGTCAGTTTGCATTACTTGAGGGATTATTGCTCTATAGCCATCAAGATAATAAATAAATAAATAAATAAATAAAGATAATAATATATTTGGCTAAAGATATATAGATAAAAAGATAACAATAATAACTCTATTTTATTTAAGATAATTTTATAAAAAACTTTTTATTTTTAAAAGAGAAAGAAACCCTCTTTTGATAAATCTTTCCTTTTCTTTTAAATTCTTTCTCTTACCATACAATAACTAAATAAATTGAAATAGCTAAAATTCTAGCTTGTTTTTGATGAGACAAATAATTAAGTAATTTTTTTTTTGTGTTTCGATGTTTTTGATGAGACAAATAATTAAGTAAATTTCTTTTTTTTTTTGTGTTTCAAAAGTTTTTTTAAAAGAAATTGAAAATTATTTTTTTAAAATTAATATTTTTTTGATATTTTTAAATTATTTTGATGTGCTGATATCAAAAATATTTTTTTAAATAAAAATATTATTTTAATATATTTCTAAATAAAAATATTTTAAAAAATAAATATAATAATATTTTACAAAAATAACCTCATACTGTTTTATTTATTTATTATTATTATGGTTAAAGAAATTCAAAACCTACTTGATTATCATGGAATAGCATAAGATGAAATAAATGCATTTAAAAGCAATGATGAAGCCATTTGTCCTGATGAAAACAAAGGAGGAATGAGAGTGAGTGATGGAGAGTCAAAATCCCTTTCATGATTGCTCTTTTTGCTTGCCCTCATGGGTTTTGATCAATCATCTCCCATCATGAACTTTCCCACAAAACACAACACCACATCTCAATCCCTCATCATACTGTTCCACATGTCATCATCCCACTCTCCACCCCCAAGACCCCACCACCAATTAACTCAACCACTCACCCTCCTCAAAAATACCCCTAATATAACCAAAAAGAAAAGGAAGGGACGAATACCATTCCTGTAATTTTGATCAAAATTAAGGGTAATCGTATTTGTGACGTCAGCTAGACAGCAACCTGCACTACTGTTTTCTCCAACATCAGTGAAGAACCACTGTCAGTGGCATCCCTTGTAATTTCCTCTCAAATCCATACTTCTTTCCCAACCAACCCCCCCCTCTCTCTCTCTCTCTCTCTCCCTGCCTGCCTCCCTCCCTCCCCTTTGTGTTTGTTATGGTGCCCTTTCAAGTTTTTTTATTTATTTTTTTAGGTTTTATTACGTAATATATTTATTAAAAATAAACACTTTTCACTGTAAAAATATCTTTACTGTAACGGTAGAAAATCTATATTTTCTTGGTATTTTTTTTTAAAACTTACTTTCTATTTATACCATTTATTCATACCTTAATTCTTTTGTATTTTTTTCTTTTCTTACACTTTTTTAAAATATTATACAGAACTAAAAATAAATAATATTTTACTATATCAATTGTAATATTATTTTATTTTATTATTACAATAAAAATTAATTTAAGGTTTTACAAGTCTTTGTAAACATATATGACATTCCTTTTGTTTTATTTTATTATATGTAAGTATTAGTTTTTAATTTATAATTATATATTTTACTCAATGTAAAAAAATACATTAATAATACTTATATATTTATTTTTTTGTGTATTCAACCCGCAACGAGGCAACTATCAATACTATTTTTTATATATATCTTTTGTGTATTCAACCCGCAACGAGGCAAGTCGAATAGAACTATCAATACTATTTTTTATATATACCAATAAAAATAATTATTAATTTATTTAATTAAATATATGTATAGACTTTTCAATTTATAATTATAATTTTTTTTTCGTAAAAATCATTAGAAAGACTTGTGTATTTATTTTATGATGAAAAATTATCTAACTCCTCCAAGTCAAATAACTGGTTTTATCAATTTAAGATCAAGTAATTCATTGCCAATAAGGTTTTTTTTTTTTTTTTACAATGTTTTGAGTTCCAACCTTAATTTTTGAAAATTAAAATTCAAATCAATAAAGAGTTGTATTATTAAAATTATTTAAAAACAAAATGTAATTTTAGTTAACATAACCTATTAAATATATCTCATTATTATGATATTGGAAATGTATTTTCAATTAACATAACCTGTTAAATATATTTCATTTGTGATTTTTTTCCCACATTATAGACTTTAAATATAATATTCATATCCAACTCATACATTTAGTAAAAATAAAATTTGTTTACATAATTTTTTTTTTAAATATGAAGATGATGTTTTCTTATCTTATGGTAATTAATATCCTATCAAAATTAAAATTATTTTTAATAATTTTAAACTTGATGGATCAACATATTTTATATTATATTTTTTCTAGAATCCATGTTTAGCAAAAAATCACATGATTTTTTACATGCTAAGCTTATATACATGGTAGTCCAGCAAGTTGCCAAATTTAATATTTTTAAGCTTGAGATGTCATTAAGGTCAAATAAAATATAAAATTCATGATTTTTCTAAATTTTTTTATTGAGTCACAATATTTTATTTGTTTTTATTGTGACCCTCAACATAAATAGTTAAGATCAAAAATATTTTTTTTTTATATTTTTAAATGAAAAAAAAGATTTTAAGATGATATGGTACATTATCCCTCATTAATTATGTATGAGACTAGAATCCATGTTTAGCAAAAAATCACAAGTATGGTAATGATATAATATCTTTGAGTTAAGTTACATGCTAACCTTATATACATAGTATTCTAGCAAGTTGTCAAATTTAATATTTTTAAGCTTGACATGTTATCAAGTTTAAATAAAATATAAAATTCATGATTTTTCTAAATTTTTTATTGAGTCACAAGACTTCATTTGTTTTTATTGTGACCCTTAACATAAATAGTTAAGATCAAAAATATTTATTTTTTTTATATTTTTAAATGAAAAAAAAAGATTTTAAGATGATATTATACATTATCCCTCATTAATTATGATAGCTATTTATTCTTATTAATTATATATAAAAAATGTTTGTTCTTATTAATTATCAATATTCATAAATTATAAAAAGCTAATAATTCATTCAAAGAACATATTTATAATTTAATAAATATATATTTTTAGAATATTTTTTTATTATATCATTGTATTTGTTTAAATACTTATTTAAATATTAAAAATTCATAAAATTTACAAAAAAAAAAGTTTCTTTTCGGGCATCTGACAAGGCCATTTGATTTTCAAGACATCATCAAATCTATATCTTAGATAATGTTAAAGAAACACCCTCTCATCAAAAGATTAAATAGATTTTACTTCTAAAGTAACACCCTTTAATTTCGAGGAGGATGATGCTGGCGGAAAATTTTAGAATATCTTGAAATAACCATACTCTGTAATAATTCTTTTTAGAATATACATATATATATATATATATATGTATATTCTTTTTAGAAAGGCAATAACCATACTCTATAAAAATCCTCGATCCTAGCCTTCAAGGTCGCCTATAAAGTCGTTTAAACACCTATAAAAAATAGTCTTTTTTCAAACACAACACAACACAATCAGAAGAGAATATTATCAGACGGAAGGAAAGAGAGAGAAAGAAAGCAGCTGAGCCCTCAACACTGCAACCTCACCAAGCCAAGTGAGAAACCAAAACCAAAGAGAGCAAGGACCAAAGATACACACGCAAAACACAGTCCCTCCTCCAAGATTTTAGTATTATTCTCCTTTTCTTTTTTTTTTTCCCTTCTCAATCTTTCCTTCTTACTGTGTGTAAAAATGGAGCAAATCAAGGCTACCTTCAAGCTAGAAGCTTGTGGCATAATCTAGGGACTTTTAGCTATTTTTTGTTCTGTTGTTTGAAAATCTTCGGGGGTTTTCGCGTGTCGGTGGTGGGGATGGGTTACGAGAGAATGTTAATAGCAGTGAGCTTGGATCCTGAGAGAAAAAGGAGCGGTGGTCTTAGAACTAAGCAGGCTGGGAGAGGATCCTGTCGTGGAAGTTAGACTGTCAAAGAAATGTGCTGTCTTTGGCTCTGACCAGATACAAACCAGCGACTCCACTTTTGTAACTTTTTTCGTGCTATTAAGTTGTTGTTCTTGTTGTTTAAGGAAAGCCTTGATTTGGAGGTCGGTTTGAAGTTGTGAGATGGGTCTTTTGTTGAGGGAAGTTTTGAAGATACTTTGTGGTGTTAATCAATGGTGTTATGCTGTTTTTTGGAAGATCGGATGCCAGAATCCTAAGTAAGTTTTTTCTTCTTCTTTCTTTGGTATGGTTGGTTGCTAAGAAAATGGAGTTGAACGAAGAAAAAAAAGGGCTGAAACTTTGAATTTATTTAAGGCTTTCTGTTTCCTGGGTTTTTACATTTATTCTGAGTTCTTTTGTGCTTTTGTGCTTGGTTGTTAGGAAAATAGAGGGAACAGTGGAATTTGTGGTGTATCTTTTGCTGGAGTTTTCTTTTATTTTTTGTTGTGCTTTTCCTGTATTTTCTGAGTGACCAAACAAAGAGGATCTGATGAGTGATTTTACCTTTGTCTGTTCTGGAGTTAACACAGGATTCTGGGTTTTGTTCTTGAAGTATTTTCTCGGTTACCAAACAATAAGAGGGTCCAACATCAGTATTTTCTTCTGTTTAGGCTATTTTTGTTTTTGAATGATATGTTAAAGTCTGGCTGTTCCTTTTCTTTTTCTTTTTCTTTTTCGGTCAGAAGTCTGATTGGTCACTGTTGTCTTATGTGGGATGCGCAATCTAATACACCCTTTCTTTTCCTCTGTTTTTGGAACCTTGTGTTTTGGTTTATTCTGTTTTGTCTTTAAGAATCTAAGTAAAAAGTTGATTTGTATTGGTTTGACTAAACCCTTTCTGTATTGGAATGGTTTTATGTTCTTCAAATCTACTGATTCCATTCCGTCCTAGCTTGCTCGATTCCATTCCGTCCTGTTATCTTGGTTTTGAATAGAAAGAAACAGTTACGATTTTATCAGCAACTGAAGATTCTGCTGAATGGTTGAGTTTATTTTCTTTTGTTATCTTCTGTTTGGATCCTGAGAAGATGTTAAGAAAAGGGGTAGAAAAATGGTATCTAATTTTTTTTTTCCTTTGGCGTTTTGGTAACTAAACAGAAGGTGGGATTTTTTTTTGGTCTTAGTTACTTGCTCAATTCTGTTATAGAGTTGAATGATCTGAGCATATTATGTTAATTTGCAGGTTGTTAATCTGGGAGGAATGTCACTTCGAGCCAACATCATGTTCAGTTCCACCAAGTACTTCTGGAACTGAGAACCTAGCACTTCCTTTTGGAGAGTGGGAAGGACACTTTGGTTCTGATGTCCACTCTTCTCATCTTGGAATTCAAGCGGGGGGTAGACTCTGTTCGCTTATTAACAAAATGATGGTGAATAATCAGGTTAATATTGTAGGCGAAGGGTATGTTTTTCTTCCTTTTCATTTACCTTACATTTTAGTTTCACATTATGACTGCCTGTTGTGCCCAATTGAAAGTCTGATTTGTTATTTTTCCAGAATCGTTGGGCGTGTTGCGTTTACAGGAAACCATGAGTGGATTCTTGCAAATAATTACAGTAAAGATGCCCATCCTCCAGAAGTACGCTACATAATTTTTCATCCTGTGCTATGGAATAATGTTTTACACTAATTGAGATTGCATATCAGTATCCACTAGCCATTCTTAGTTGGACAATTTGCTAGCTGGAGTCCATTCCATTGAAAGTTCTATTTTTTGTTTTCTCCTTTTTCATCTTTAGTACACATACTCTAATGATAATACGTAACAGAATTTAACAGAGAGAGGAAATGGTGGAATTCTATTATCTTGATGGAAAGTTAAACGACAGCATCTTAATGCAATAGTAGCGTGTCCTTCCTGTGAAATGCAATGCAGCTGCACTGTTAGTAGATGAACTTGTTATAACTTCAATCTTGTCTGTTCTACAGGTTTTAAATGAGGTTCATCACCAGTTTTCAGCTGGGATGCAGGTTTGTAAGCTTTCCATATGTTCTAATTTCTGCAACAATTTTCAATCTGCCTTCCATGAAAGTTTTAGTTTTTTTTTGGCAGACAATTGCTGTTATTCCTGTTTGTCCTCATGGTGTACTTCAACTTGGTTCTTCCTTGGCTGTAAGTCTTTGTTATTCAGTTGTTTTGATGTGCTAATGAATTGAATTTTTAATTGCAATGATATATTGTGCAAATAGTATCACTTGTTGTTTAGATTTATTTTTCTTATCTTTTGGTCTTTTCCACTCTGCTTGTTTCATAAAGGTGCCCCATTTTGGTTTTGGTTTTATTAAATTCCTTCTAGTCACGAATTTGTTTTTCAATATAGCCATCATATATTTGCATAGCTGTTTACTGGAGTTGATGTAGAGTTCTGAGGCAATCTATTTCTTACTTATTCATCACCACTGATTCTACAGCAATACCTGTGATTTCAATATTGTATGGAACTGGTCACTTATTCATTATGTCAAAGAATTTTTCCTGTTGCTCTGTGTATTTATATTTTATCTTTACTGTCAGATTATGGAGAATATTGGGTTCGTGAATAATGTGAAGAGTTTGATCCTGCAACTAGGGTGTGTCCCTGGAGCACTTCTGTCTGACAACCATATGGAAAAAGAACCCACAGAAAGAATTGGAATGCCTATTTCCTGTGGAATGGCTCTTCCAGTGTGTTTTTCTGGAACTTATAAGGTGCCAAACTCCACTCCTTCCTTGGCGGACAGCTGCAACCAACAAATAATCTCATCTCAGGAGGCTTCTAGAATTGTTGGTCAACCTTCTTGTTCTCAAACTAGACAGGTTCAGGATGATCAACATGCTACTTCTTCGGCCATTCATATCCCCAATGCGACTGGAATTTTAACTAAATCTTGTGATGACTTCCGTGAACCAAACATTACCTCACTTATGAAGCCAGACAATCCATTCATGGGCCAGCTAGCAAATGGAGTTGTTGGAGCTGAAGTGATCCCCTCAAATCCTGGTGCGTGGGTGAACCACCAGACTTCATCAAGCAATTTAAGACTTGGATTCAATCATCGACCAATTATTAGTCAGTCAAATACCAATAGTAGCATACTAAAATTACTGGAACAGCAGATTTTCTCCGATGTTGGTGCACAAAATCATGTTAGCCACTATAAAAATGAATCAGAGGGCCTTACTATGGTTGACCCAAGGAAAAATGAAGGCCATTTTCTTAATTCTACTGGAGGTTCTCATATATCTGGACAGTCTCATATATCTGGACAGTTACCTAGTGTAGTGGGCACTAAGAGGAGAGCAAATTCCATCCTTTGTCCCCTTTTAAAACCAGAGAAATTGGCAGATATCAATCACTCATCGACGCTTCTGGCTGGGTTTGGGACTCAAAATGTTGGTTCTTCAAAGGCAGAGGATGATCATTTATCTGGTCTGTTGGATCAATTAAGTGCGAGGGGCATTCTTTCAGGGGGTTCTAATCTTGAATATCCCCACACAGATGTGAAGCCTACTAAAAAGGAGGCAACTACAATGGAAAAAAAGATTGAAGGTGATTTATTTCAAGCACTTAATGTCCCGCTGGCTCAACCAGGTGAACTTGTATATTTGGGTGAGAATGTTCTTGGTTCCGTTAATGATTGCCTGATGAGCGCTTCTGGAAGTCAGAATACTGTTACTGTAAATGCTAAGCGCGAGGAACCATGTGCTCAACCTCCCTCTGGGGATGACTTGTATGATGTTTTGGGTGTGGAATTTAAAAACAAATTACTCAACGGCAAGTGGAATAATTTACTTGGGGACAAACCATATTTGAAGACACAAGATATAGTTAAAGATGCTTCAACATTTATGAGCATCCGGGAGGCAAATTCTGATCCTTTTTCACTTACTGGAGGAGTCTCAGACAGTAACATGTTCTCTGACCCGGGTACTGACCATCTTTTAGATGCTGTGGTATCTAAGGCACACTCTGCTGCCAAACAGAGCTCAGATGATAATGTTTCTTGCAGAACAACATTGACAAAGATTAGTATGCCATCCTTTTCCAGTGGTTCTCCCACCTATGGTAGGATTGGCATGTCTGATCAGGTGCAAAGGGAGTTAATTTGCCTGCCAAAAAGAGCAGGGACCATAGCATCTAGCTCTTTTAGATCTGGCTGCAGCAAGGATGATGTAGGAACTTGTTCTCAAACTACTTCCATTTATGGGTCCCAACTGAGTTCCTGGGTTGAGCAAGGGCATAATGCTCGGCATGATTGCAGTGTTTCAACTGCATTTTCCAAGAAAAACGATGAAACAAGCAAGCCAAATCGCAAAAGGCTTAAAGCTGGAGAGAACCCAAGACCTAGGCCGAAAGATCGTCAGATGATCCAAGATCGTGTTAAGGAGTTGCGTGAGATTGTACCAAATGGAGCAAAAGTAATGCATTTCTTTAATCCTTCTGCTGCATGTCTTTTTCATGTGATAGCTAACGATGGCAGTCAGATTTGATACTATTCTTTCTGTTACTGTGGTCTAACAGTGTAGCATAGATGCTCTGCTTGAACGCACAATCAAGCATATGCTTTTCTTGCAAAGCGTGACAAAGCATGCAGATAAACTGAAACAAACTGGGGACTCCAAGGTATCAATTGCATACACTATATATATGTATAATCTTATGCATGATAATTTGTGCTGGTGTTGCTTTGTTCCCTGCCCATTCCAAACTTAATGGAGGGAACATAATACTCTTGTTTTGTCAAAACAATGTCTAGTACCGCAGCATATGGGTATTGGGGGCAGGAATGGGGAATGCCTACAAAATTTCATTGGCATAAACTTGATATGGGGATATCTGTCCTATCAAGTACAGTTATGAAGGACATCAGTCAGGATTTATGCTCAGATAATGCATGTTGGAAATGATTAAATTACTCTTATATAAGCCCATTTTTTGACATTTTGTGCTTTGAACAATTACTAACGAGAGAAATGTTTCTGATTTGTATTTTGTTCTTGTGTAAATTTGCAGCTTCTTAACAAGGAAAGTGGACTACTTTTGAAGGAAAATTTTGAGGGAGGGGCAACATGGGCATTTGAAGTCGGTTCACAATCTATGGTCTGTCCTATCATAGTTGAAGATCTGAATCCACCTCGTCAGATGCTCGTTGAGGTAACAGCTCCTTTTTTTTTTTTTTCTTCACTCAGATATTAGAGTTGTTGGTTTTAACAAGTTTCTTTTATCCTATATGTTGAATCTTGTATTTCCTCTTATGACAGATGCTTTGTGAAGAACGAGGTTTCTTTCTAGAGATAGCTGACTTAATTAGGGGATTGGGTTTGACAATCCTGAAGGGGCTGATGGAAACTCGAAATGACAAGATCTGGGCGCGTTTTGCTGTAGAGGTAGGATTCTAAACTGAAATACTGCATGCATAATCAACTGTTGGTCCCAAGTAACCTTTCATAGAAGGAATGTGGGGTGCCCTCACCTTTTTGGACGATCTTTCCAGTGGCATTACTGGCTTCTATGTCCTCAATGCATAGAAGAAAAGGTCCTTTTCATCATTCCTCTTCAAGGCGGGTAGAGCATAGTTTTTAAATAATAATATGCCAAATGAGTGTCTTCTTTTACATCTGATCCCTAACCACAAGATTATGGGAAAAGAAATGCATAACCTTGGTAAAAATGTGTCTGATTGGCACTTGTTGTGCTGTGCAAACTACCATGCTTTAGTGTAATTTTCAGAATATATTCTTTAAATTGCTAGTGATCTTAATTATGGTTGCCCCATTATTGTGTGCTGAAAGCATACTAAATGCGTCATGAATGCACGTCTTTTACAATCCTCGCATTTGGTCTTCTAAATTCAAGTGTCATATGCAGGCAAACAGGGATGTAACAAGGATGGAAATATTTATGTCTCTTGTTCAACTTTTGGAGCAAACTGTCAAGGGCAGTGCACCTCTAGTGGGTGCTTTGGAGAATGGCACTACGATGGTTCATCACACGTTCTCCCAAGCTGCCTCTATACCTGCAACTGGTATGCCTAGTAGTTTGCAGTGAACTGCCTGCTAAACAGTATTTCTGGTGTGGATATGTTAAGAGCAATTGCAGTTTTGCTTGCCATGACTAACATATGTTCCAGCCTAAGCTCTTTGGCAGTTCTAACTATCTCTAACATTTTTGTCCCCAAAAAAACTAGATTATGCCTAACTTCATCTCACAGAAGGGGGAATTTGTTTAGATAGCCATCAACTTTGTGTACCTTTTGGCGATGAACATCCGAATTTTTGGATCATCCAACGGTTGGGGAAAACAATTTAGCTTTCAGAGTACGTAAATTGGTGGTGTTATAGGTGACTAGACATCAATGCTGCAGAATCTTAGTTTAGTCTCTCATTATAGGCTGGAGAAGGTTTGCATATCAGGGGGTATTAACTATTGTATAGGGGGTTCTAGATATGAAATGAAGGGATCTGTCTTCCCTTTCGAAAAGACAATGTGCCTCGTCTTTTTCTTTGTTGTGTTGCAAGTTTCTGCTGTGATTTGTTTTCCTCCTGGACCCTTCTTATTCTGCGTGGTTTGCAAATCAGTGATTTTATACTTTGGATGGTATCTTTGAAATGTATGCTGTTAGTCGAATTTCTAATTACTTGAATGTTATGGGTTTTCCGGTTCCTCTCTGATCGATTGCATGTTGGCAGCATTGCGATACGAGTATCATCCTATATAGACCATTGTTCATTTTGCGCATTTTTTTTCTTCAAGTTTTTGGGCTGTGATTATATTTTTTTTCATTTTCAGTCCTTTTAGTTTGGAAATTTTATGATCTGGTCCAAAATATGATTTTATTGTCTTTCTGCCCTTGAGTTTGAAAGAGAAAAAAACTGGCTGCAAAACTTTGAACGAGAAAAAGTTGGTTGACTACATTTCACCAACCAAATATATTTTGATTGGTTAATTACTCAGTCAAATATATCGATGATTCAATATTAAAAACAGATATGATTCAATATTAAAAGGAGGGTTGAAATGATGTTGTCTTCCTTGTATTTTTAGGTCTATTTAGGTCTATCCATGTTTTGAATGGATCATGGAGCTTTTTTTGAATTTGTTTAGATTGCCACGTAAATTATCTGAGTTTAAATTTTTTAAGATTATGGGAGGTTTATATAATTTTTTGGCCATGTTTCTTGCTTGTTCGGGTTCTTAGTATCAATCTAAATAGGTTCCATAGCTAACTTTATTTTTTTTAATTAATGTGGAATCTTGATTAATTTCATGTGTTTTGAAATTAATTTTGTGTTTATTTTGATTAATTTTATGGATTCTAAAATTAATTCATGAGAAATGAAATTGAAAAATAATCTAGCAGTGTTTTTGACAAGACTAACCGGTGAAAATGAACTAATAAAATACTATTTTAACTGTAGATCTTATGGCAATGAAAGTTTGTGAATATGCAGCTACACAGAACAAGGGGCATAGGGTCAAGACTAGGAGGTTAACGTTAGTCATCTGTAGTTGTCAAAGCAGGCATAGGGACCGCTCTAATGGCCACTATCTCCCTTAAGTCGGGGAAATCAACGCGTAGCGTGAATGAGAGCTGTCACTATAAACCTCTGCCTTGACTATTTTGGCATGACCAATATTCCAGTTACATTCAATTTTTTTATACACCATATATAGATTTTAATTAAGGGGTTTTATTTTTTTCTTCCATTATCAATTACAATAAAAAAAGGGAAAGGAATCGGAAGGAGGAGGAGCTTTTCTTGAAGAATTGCAAGCGAACAAGAGGCCGTGCTTTATTAAATCTGAACGTCAAGACAAGCCACAGGTATTATTGATTTTGAATGTTAAAACAAGTGGCTATGTGTTATTGATTTTGCTCAACTCACTTGATATTAAACTAACTCAAGAGTAAGGTCAAACCTCAATTAATTTGATAATATAAGATCAAGTTGGATTAACACATAATATCCATGACTTATGAGATTGAAATAATTTTATAAAAAATAAAATTATAAATATAAAATTTAATTTTTAAAATAAACTAAAAAAATAAAAAAAAATATTGAGTGATAAAATTAAAAAAATAAAATTTTAATAAAAAAAGATATAATTACAAGTCTAAAAATAAATAATTAAAGGGCCGCTTTGAAAATGATTAAGGGAAGGCTTCAAAATTAAGGAGGAGAAAGCAAAGAAAAAAGGAAAAAAGAAACAGGATAATTTCATTAAGATAATAATTAAAAAAATTAACAATTAAAAGAATAAAAATTAAATTTGAGAGAAATAAAAATATAATTATTAAATTAAAAAAAATTCTAATTCTATGGAATGTTTAAAATAAAAGAAATAATAATAAAAAAATAAATAATAAATATAAAAAAATAAATAATTAAAGGGCCGCTTTGAAAATGGTTAAGGGAAGGCTCCAGAATTAAGGAGGAGAAAGCAAAGAAAAAAGAAACAGTCACCGGTGTAAAAACTATAATTTTTTTACAACATGAACCATCCAGTAATAAAAGTGATGCTACGAGGATTAAAATACTTTTATAAAAAACAAGGTATAATCATTAAATAATATTGCACATGCTGTCAGTACTCACTCCACTTTATCCTTACACTCAATTAACTTTTTATAAATGAATTAATATTGTACATATACCTAAATACTAAAATGCTCCTATTGAGGCTTGATAACAACACAGGAAAAAAAAGAAATCAAGTGAAAAACACAATAAAACCCCTTGACCAAGGCAAAGACAATTTCCAAGTAAGGTCATTTAGATAATTTTATTGTATACTTGAAATGAATAAAACCAAAGTGCCCTTTCCGGGCCAAGTACTATTTTTTAATTTAAAAAATAATTTGGTTATTTTACTGTATAATTAAATATACTAAAAGACTAATCTACACTTGCTTTCAAAGTTATTTGTATTTTGTCAACAAGGATAAAATTATAATTTTACTATTTCAAATGCAATAAATTTGAGCAACAGTAAAAAAATAATAATATAGTAATGTCACTTAGCCTTCTAGTTTCTCTTAGCATAGAGCGAGATAAATATTTTTTTAAATGTAAAAAAATAATGATTTTATGTGCTAATTGTTTTTTAATAAACCCTCCCATAGGAAAGGGAGAGTGGCAGAGTGTGAAAGGAGGAGGTCCCTTGAGTTGATAAAATTCCAAAGAGCTGTTAATGGCTTGTCATCCCACTTAACGCTGAGTAAATTATATTTTAATTCTTTTTATTTATTTATGAGTTATTTTTTGTGGTTTAAAAAATTATGAGGCAGTCTTTGGTGAAAGTTGACAATAAATCGTTTTTTAAGATTCTTAAATTGTCCTTCTCAAACGTACAAGAATTAAATAATAATTTACTCCCAATGACTTATCAAAGCTAATAGACCGACGGTTAAATAATAGATGACTGTCACTTGCTCCTTCAGGATATTAATTGATCAATCTTTTTATGATTGTAGAAATTGCCTGTTTATCTTTATATTCTTGAATTCATTTTTCTTAATAAGAATAATTTTAATGGAAAAAGCTCTTTTTATTAATATATTAATTTTTTTTTTGCATGCACTCCAATAAAAAACATTCTAACAACTCATTTATATCTTAATATATTTAATACTTTAAACCTTTTCAAGAAAATCATTAAGAAAATTTTAATCGATAAAAAAACTATTTTATAATTTATTTTAATATTTAATAAAAAATCATTTTAACTTTTTATTTGAAGCTGTAAAATCACGAGAAAAAAATTAAAAATTATTACCATTATCATTATCATGGTATATACCCTGAAACTATACTGTGCATGAATGATTTATTCGTATTCATGTTACATAGATACATTACTATACACTATTCTCAATGAACATTGAACACTTATACCTATCATTCTTGATTACTGCAATTCTGCAAAATTCAGCTTGTGAAACAATCTTCCCTACCCTTTACAAGGCAGTGCCTGAGAAAATTTTGGTTTCTTTCATGCAAGTAAAGGTCTTTGAAATCAGAATGTGTGGTGTCAAGAGCCTTCTTCTTGACACCACACATTCTGATTAAAGAAAAAAGTACATATGAAATAGCACAAAGAAACTTCATATAATTAAAGACCGGAGAAGGAATCGGGTGTCCATGCATGTCAAATGTCTCCAATAAGATAAACAAACTAAGCAAGATTGGGTCTGATTTTATGGGAGATATTATGTTTCTTATTAAACTATCATAATTAATTGTTTAGTTGCTAACTAAAGCATAATTTTAAAGAGTGGAACCTATAAAAAATGTTATTCAACCACATGTACACGTAAGCATCTTGTTTTAGTTTTTGATGAGTTTTTGTTTCTCTCTCGACAACCTTTTTTTTTAAAAAAACTAAAAAATCATTGTTATAAAACTAAAATACCATTATCTTCTTTCCAAACACCCTTATCTTTTTTATATTTCTTTTAAAATCTTCAAGGGATCATCAGAGCTGCCTGTCTTATGTGTCTTTTCTTTTCCAATATTAAGATTGAAATTCCGAGATTCAACATCAATTTGTTCTTTCCCAACCAAACACTTTACCAAAAAATAGTGAGAAACCAGATCAAATTATCCTTATTTTCTTATAAAAATCATCATCTCCTTCTATTAGATATGTTTACCTCTTCTCTTTTTCTATTATGTTTAGACAAATTATTATCATTTATGTTATCTATATCTTGGTAAATAAACATATTGAAATAATTGCACCCTTTTTCAATGAGTTTATTTTACATGTTTTTATTATTATTTCTCATACTATAATCATTACTTTCTACTTTGCTACCTATTAAGAATTAAAATCAAAGATTTGCCACTTTATTTTATCTCTTTAAAATCAATAACACAAATCTATTTTAATTGTGAGATTCTATTATATATGTATATGTGTTAGCTGCATTGTGTTCAGACTTCAAACTTTTGATTTGTATCCCCTATTGTTTATTATGGTAGAGCAACAAAAAAAAAAACAACCTACACAATGAATGTAAAACAGCTGAGAAAAGATTGTCAGATAAATAATTATTTTTCCTTAAAATATCCTAAATTTATAGTTATATTTCAATAAAATCAATCACATGGTGTTACTGATTTGTTAGATTATATTAGGTTTTCAAGCTCATTGACCTTAGATTTCATTCTTTTACAATGATGTCCCTTCTTTAGTCAATTGATAAAGCTAGATGTAGATACTTGTTTAGTTTTAATTTCAAACATTTCCTTGATTGTTATTGGAAGTTTTACTAGTGTTTCAAACAATATTTCTCAGCTTGTTATATGAAGTTTTACTGGTGTTTTAGATGACAGTTCCCTGCTTATTATTTTTTTTCTTAGGGTGCAATATATTTGGTATATATTTGGTTATCTTTAACTTGCTTTTTTTTCTTAGGGTGCAATATATTTGGTTATCTTTAACTTGTTGCTTCTCTCATCTATTATACTAATTTGTGCGAATCTTTTCTGTGCTAATTTATGCTAATTTTATATGACATTTCCCTACTTGTTATAAGAATTTTTATTGTTTTTTTTTGGATGTAATATTTTTGGTTGTCTTTAACTTACTGCTTCATGTATCTATTATACTAATTTATGTGAACCTTTCCTTTGCTAATTTACACTAATTTTAGATGATTTTCTCTTGCTTGTTATAAGAAGTCTCGCTGCTATTTTTTTCTTTTTGCTTAGGTTGTAATACTTTTTGTTGTATTTAGCTTATTACTTCCTTTATTTGTTATGCTACTTTGTGTGAACCTTTCCTCTACCGAGTATAGTTTTGTGTCTCTTACCTAACAACAACACTTCTTTAATCTATTGTTGTATATTTTCTTTAATCATAATATCTATATTTTTATTTTTATTAGGCAATGTATTCAAGAATAAAACTATTATCAACTGTAATTCATAATTCACGAATTTTAAATTAGACAATACAATCAAATATGTCTAGGCCTCTAGTTAATGATTATATTACATTTATCATATTAACTATTTAATTGGATGTTTAGAGATAACTTATCAAATAAAAAAATGGAAGGCTATCAAAGTCAAGATAAAACTTATCGGACTAGAGAAACGTTGCACGTTTTCTGTGAGATATACATCCAAACTATTAAGAAAAATATGAGATCAAATATTTATTTTGATAAAGCTAGATAAAGATTTGTGATAATTATTTTCAAAGAGTAGATTGACCATGCATTCACCAAATCATAATTGAAGAGTAAATGAGATTGAATAAAAAAGGATTGGAGAATATAAAAAATATTAATATCTAAAACTAGACTTGGTTGGAGTAGTGACTTAAAGACAATCTTTATAATATAGTAATAATGACATTATGCTATGATACGTTGTTAAAGATATATCATTCTTTCCTTGATTTTATAGGTTTAAACACTAGGAATAACATCTAGGAAAATTTATTAATATTTTTTTAAATACCAAGTCGATTTAGGGTACGTTTATAAGATGAATTGAAGAAAATGAAAAAAGCTAGTCTTGATTGATATGCATGCTAACCTGAAAATATTCCTTATTATTTAAATATTTTCTTATATTATTATGCATTTTTTTAAACGAGAATCGATATGTTTTTATTATCAGAAAAAATAGCATAAAATAAGATAATGCCCAAAACTATCTTTGAAAAACATTACATAACTCGTACACTTAAGACCAAGCTACATAATTCGTGAACTTTGTCTGTGCTTGTATTTAATAATGGAGTCCATATGTTTTTGTAAAAATGTATATGGGCTGAAAATCTTGATGCCTTTCTGGCTTTTCCATGCTGATTGACGGAGTTAAATGAACTTTGCATCCTCTATGGCATGGAAACTGGATTGATCTTAGATAGCCAAGCAAGTGCATTATTGATTAGTACTTAAAAGTGCATTTTTATCATGGTTTTATATCATCATTTTGCACTTGAAGTATCAATAACTCCTTAACTAAAACATGTTTTATAATAATATATCTAATAACCTAAGATACCTTTAATTTGTGGTAAATGTCTATTTTTAATGCAGGCCTATCACATAAATGAAAGGATTGATTGATGACTTGAAGAACTTAAATTGCATGGATAAAGAGATGGTCAAACTTAGAGAAGAGATGTCGGTGCAATCCAAACCGGAACACTGTTCGGTAATTGGGTCATATCTGGAGCTACAGATCTCAGATTTAGGTCCAATTTATATGGATAGAAAGGTAAGACATAGGCCTACAACTTTCATATGGAGCCCAAGATCTAAAAAGGCCATTATCAAGTCCAAATTGTAGCAACAACAAAGAAGCCCGAATCTGTCTTCCAGCCCGAGCACTATTCGGTATTTTGGCCATATCTGGAGTTCTAGAAGTCCAAATGAGCTGAAATTTTTACACAAGAAAGCTGAGACAATTGCCTACAACTTTCATGTTTACAACTGGCTCCAATTTTGACGTTATCAATGACGTTTTGGGCAGACAAGAGAAGATAAGGATTGTCACCAAGTCAAAAGTTGGTCACCCACTTATCAATTAGTCATCAAATCAATAGTTCCCAATTTTGGCCTATAAAAGGAGGCATTTGCCATGCATTTAGGCATCTTGGTGTTCAGATCAAGATCATGCTCTTCCTTTCTCTCTTTGTATTTTTTATGCTTTGTTTTCATTAATATTAAGTTTATGCCTTTCATTTCCTTTCCTTTACTTAGTTAACTTTTATGTTCTTATTTTGTTTATCTATTTTGCTTTCTTTCATTATGTCTAGCTAAGTTAATTATGTCAAGGTGAAAAGGTTACACTAATGGTGTAAGAATAAGTATAATGTAAACTTAATATGGACTTTAATGTTTGATACTAACATGTTTTATATTTGCTATCTTGTTCACTCTTTAATACTTTGCTTGTTAAATGACTAATCTTGATTTATGTTGTATAACACTTGGTACAACAAATGCTTGGCACTTTCATAGCCCATAATGTATGGTATAACCGACACCTGAGCTATGAAAGGAACTTGATTTGTTGTTAACATAAGTTATAATCATGAATGCTTGACGAGATTTACAAGTATTAGCATTAATTGAATAAGATGACTAATGTAATCATGTTAACAATATATAATCTGATTGGAACCTCCTTTGTGTGTGGTTTCCAATTCAATAATAAGAGTTTATACTATACTTGTTTGATATACCATTAGTGGAACCTCTAACCTTGACATTTGTTATTATCATTGTTTAATCGTTACATTAATATTCCATCTCAAAGTTCTCATCATCTTCTTCTTCTTCTCTTTCTTTATTATTATTATTATTACTACTACTACTACTACTACTACTACTACTACTACTACTACTACTACTACTACTACTACTACTACTACTACTACTACTACTACTACTACTACTACTACTACTACTACTACTACTACTACTACTACTACTACTACTACTACTACTACTACTACTACTACTACTACTACTACTACTACTACTA
>NW_011499856.1:3011659-3011786 GCF_000495115.2 Populus euphratica
ATCAAACATTGCATTATCTACATATCAGTATCTGCGACCCGAGAAAAGCTTTGTTGTTACCCGAGCTATATCTCAGATTTAGGTCCAATTTATGTGGATGGAAAGGTAAGACATAGGCCTACAACTT
>NW_011499856.1:3012514-3028101 GCF_000495115.2 Populus euphratica
TTATTATTATTATTACTGTTGTTGTTATTTTTGTTTATAATTTGTACAATTAACCTCCCTGTGGTTCGACCCCGGTCTTGCCGGGTTATTTATTACTTTGACACTCCTGCACTTGGGAGAAGACATCAATCTTTTTGTCGTGTCAATTATCTAGCTAGCGTGATTCAAAAGTCCAGCCCACCTCTTGTTTTGAGGGAGACGTTACACTAATCTCCATAGCTCTTGTTTGTAAGACTTCTACTTCGTTAGATTCCTTAATCCTTGTTGGTGTTAAAAAATGCAGATGAAATGAGCTTTATTTTCTCTTAGGACTGCTTCAATTCTTGGTCTTCCTGGTTTTTCCAAGGATGAACCGCTACCCAAAATGGAGGAGTGGTTAGCAATACTAGAGGGCGTGGGACCGTGAGATTGTTTCTAATATGAGAGACACACCTTTTCTACAATCCAAATCAAAATGGATGGTACCTGAGAGCTTTAAGTAAAAGTGTTCAAGGACCGAGCTGCCGACGGGCTAGCCTGAGCCCGGAGACGACAATTTTAGGTACAAATTTTCAGCCTGATAACTCAATCCATAACATGTTTTATTGATCTCTTTTAGTTTTTTTCTAATCTTTTCTGGTGGCCTTGCGTAATACAAGGTTTTACCCAAGGCCTTGTGCATGCATTTTGTAATTGCATCTTCATCCATGTAAAAAACTAAACAGAAAAAAACAACACCTATAATTCAGTATAAATTGCAACAAAGGAGAATTAAGAGTTTTCTTTCTTCTTACTACTACTTGCGTATCCTTAACATTGCCATGCCCATAAAGACGAACTTCATCTTTTGGAGGGGTTAAGGTCTCAAGAGGGTATCGAAAAAATAACCTGCAAAGCAGTTAGCGGATGCATACGTGAAGGGGACCTTAGCATCCTCAAGTGCCTTTCTCACTGTCATTACATGATCAAATGTCTCCTATTGGTGCCAGTCCACATTGGATTTTTGCTGGGTCCATACCGAATTCTGAAGGCAAGAAACTCTGCCATAATTTAATAGAAGTATGTTCTAGACTCTTAGCTAGAACCCTTTTTTTTTTAAAAAAATAGAAATTAGGAATGCATAGTGGTTACCTTTTTATGTTATTTTATTGTTATTGATCTGCTTGGTTAGATAACCTTAAGAAGCGTACACATTGTTCATCATCAATTAGAAAAATTCTACAGTAATTACAACTCAATATTGGGCAGGAAAGCCCAACCAATCGAACTGCCTACATATAGGAAGAAAAATCTGTCAGCAAGGTGGTTGTAGAAAAAAATTATATCATCGTTGTTTCTTTTTTTTTTCTTTTTTTTTACTGCTGCAAATTAATTTAGCTAATTCTTGCAAATTAATTCGGGTTAATGGCCTCACCCTCCTTCTGACCTCACTTGCGCTCCTACATTTGTTTCTTCAACTTCCAAAACACACTTTGCTTTGCTCTGCAAAGCCAAAGGCCAACACAAACAACAAAACAAATCAAAATTCCACATTTGAATCAAATTCAAATCCATAGCTATAATTATTGGATTCTCAAATATCATATATGAAGCAGAACCAATAAAATAATTTTTTTTAGAACTTTTTAAGATCCCAATTGATTGATAAGTCTAGAGTTAAATGTCAAGCTCTCTCCTTCACGACAACCCTAGATCCACGTCTCAACCACAAAAATTGCCATCATAAAAAATCTTCCATACAAGAACCTGCAAGTTATTGTTCATGAGACCTCCAACACCACTAAAAAAAAGGAGAGGATGGGTTACATGATCTCGTTGGTCAATAGCCACTCAGGTCGTCAACCCAAACACATCCATCCATGGTTGCACGTGGTTCACAAGTGCCAACACTAATTTGATAGTCTCCAATAGTTTCTCAGTTGTTCTACCACTATTCTAGGAATCATTCAACCTTTATTTTAGTAGATTCCAGACACTTCAAACATCTTGGAAGGTCAATTCATAAGCTCAAATTATTTTTTTTTGATAAATTACTAAAATGTTGTGAAACTTGGAAAAAAATACTTATTGTTGTGCATAATATTTATATGTTTTGACAATATTGATTTGAATTGATGTGTTTGTGATTTGAGATGATTTTTATGAATGTTGGATTAAATTGAACATGAATATTATGAGAATTTATTTTGAATAATTAAAATTATCCGTCGGTGATTTTTTCTGTAAAGTCAAGTTGAAATTTTCAATTCACATGAAAAATTTAAAAAACCCCTCAAAATATTACTAATGATTTTTTATTATATCGGTGATTTTATCGGTAAAATAGAAAATAATCAATAGTAAAAAAAGATCAATAATTACCAGCTCCTTGAAATTCTCTTTCCATCGGTGATTTTATTGGTAAAAGAGAAAACAATTAGCAGTAAAAAAAGATAATTAATTGCCAACACCTTGAAATTCTCTTTCTAGGAAATATGTACTACAATCACAAAGAGCATTAATTGTTAGTGCATTGAGTTCTCATTATATTTGTAAAAAAAAAACATTCATTATCATCCTCTTCACAAATGAATAACTTTTTGAGAAGTGAACATTTTCCATTGCCACAAGAATATATTGACGAAAACATTCCGTTGGTATATCAATTTGTAATTAACACCACGAACAATGCCAAGAAGAAGGGGAACAATTCTCGCCACACTGAAATATACTGACAGATATATTTGTCAGTATTTCCATTAGTATAATACAGTGTTTGATGCCAAATTATATCTATATTCCATATCTATCTATCCTCCAAATACTTAAATTCATGGCTATAATCAACACAATAACACTAGTTCATATCACAATAATAAAATAAATATTTCCTTGTCATTCAATAATATATTAACATCATTTTCATTACATTGAAGTGAATGTCATCCATAAATATTGCATTATAGTTTATGACATTACAAATTCATGTTGTGAAAATTAATCAGAATTGTCTTTTTCTTTGTCAATTGACTCGTCTTCATCTCCATCGTAATCTTCTATATTGATTTTGTCCCTATTATTATCTTCATCACCTTGTATATGTCCGCTAGAGATTAAAACATCATTCAATTTCTCAATGTTAACATAAAAAAATGTTATTGATGTTACAAAAATTTAAATTTTCTTCTAAGTCATTGGACGATGCAACTTGATATGGATAAACTACTTAACTAAGTTGAAAGACATCATTTCTCATAGTTAATTCATCGTTCCTATTCTTAATAACCTCGATATGACCCCTAAGTTTGGTCTTTACTAATAATAACCAATAAACTCTTGAACCATCTTTTTTAAAGAAAAAAGTGTATGTGATAACAAAATACATATACTACAAAAATATGTAAAAAACATTAACATTTAAAAATATGTAAGAAAAATACATATACTACAAAATACATATTCTTTTTAAAGAAAAGAGTGTATGTGCAACAAAATACATATACTATAAAAATATATAAAAAAATTAACATTTAAAATTATGTTCAAATAGAAAAGGGTAGATTTGCTTATTTAAGGTGGAGAATCCTCACTAATATTTGAATTAGAACATGAATGTTCACAAATCGAGTGTTGTGGTGGTCGAATTTGTTGTGAGAGATTGAATTATGTTGAGATTGAGGGGGAGAGGGGGTGGTTGTTTGTTGAAAAAAAAAGCATAAGGAAGAAGGAGAAATGAGGGAGGGGAAGAGGTGAGTTAATCACTAGATCATAAATTAAACATTACTAATAGATTTACCAACAGAATTATTCTATAGAACATTCCATCGATCATTTTATCAGTAAAAAGTGCCACGTCACCGTATGATTTGCTTTTTTAAATCCCACTGTAATATCGTCTGTAATTCTATTCGTATATATCAAAGAATTATTTCTGTTAGTATATTTATGGACCAACTTTACAATCAGGTTAATTATGTCGGTAAAGCCATTGGTAAAAGTCACATATTATTGTTTTTTTCTGGTTTTTTATTTCTTTTTTCCCGCTGTAATTCTCTTGGTAAATACCAATATAATGTTTCCGTAGGTGTTTACCGATGAATATAGTGATGGAAAAGTCTGTCAATAAAATTCACTGCAATCTATCAATGAAAAAAATTCCATTGGTGTTTTCATTTGTATTTGTCAAATTTCTGGTAGTGAATTAAATAGATTTAAATAAATTAAAAAAATTGAATTTATTATCAATTCAACAATTGATTAATTTATATTTGAAGATCAGGTGCATCGTTTATAAACAAGTCATGATTCCTCAAATATTAGAAAAATTATTAGTGGTTTTACTTAACCTTTAAGTGACCAGTTTCTCAGTATAATTAATATATTTTCATGAATAATATTCCAATTTAATATTAAAGCATGAAGTATGTCTACCATATTAAATCATGTTTGTTCTCTATATAACAATCATTGATCGTTCAGAATAAGACTTGTAAATCTTTTCAAATCCCATTCCACCTTTATGAAGGATTTCTCAGTCAATAATATTTGAGAACAGATAAAATATATATTTTTTTAATTTACTTAGGGTGATAAATTATCTTTTGATAATCAAGTACCTTTATATAGTTTATGTTACACATAATGTTTGCTCCTTTGTTATCTCGATTAAGATAACATGTAACGAGATCAAAATATAACATTCTCTGTCACAACCCAAATTTTAACTCCTTTTATTTTTATTTTATAAAAATAAAATATGATAATAAAAAAATATATAAAAAAAATGAAGAATAAATTGAAATTTGGGTCAAGACAATATAAATTGAAAGTTTTGGGGACTTAATTAAACTTTGGATTAGTTTAATTAATTAAATCAAGAGCTTCATTGAAGAATTGATAAGTTTGGAGACTTAATTGAACTTGAAATTAGTTTAATAAAGGAAATCAAGGGTTTAATCAAAGAAATACCAAAGTTTTGAGCCATTTAAGGACTGAATTGAATGATTCAAAAAAGAACTATCTTGTAATGGTGTTAAAATCCAGGGGGCTTGATTACAAAATCACAAAACTCCAATGACCGAGTCAAAAATAGCCATTTGAATTGGGAAAACAGAACTGTTTCAGGAAAAAAAACTATTCATTGCCTTCCTCCTCAGAAACTGTTTTAGTAGTGAAGGCACTAAAATTGTTTCAGTCATGAGGCATGTCTCACGGCTACTGTTCCTTGCCCTCATGATGCATGCTGTTACCAAGCTTCGACCGCATGGCATTCTCTGGCCTTATAAATGCCAAAGAAAGGCCATGGACAAAAAAGGAGGAGAGGGGCTGAAAACACTAAGAAACGGTGGAAAGAGAAGGAGAATAAAAAAAACAGAGAGACCACGGGCAGCAAAACTAGCAGAGTGAGAAAAAAAGATACACAGGGAGACACACAGAGATAGGGGACGAACGAACGAAAGAGAGAAACAAAGGGTGAGACCGTTGTACTTCGCCTTCAGTAGCATCTCTAGAGCTCCCTCCTCAGAAGCCACTGCACTAGAAACAGGGCACTCTAGGAGAGAAACACAGGGACAAACTAGGGAGGAGAACAAACGAACACAGGAACGACTAGACAGGGAGAACGCGAACAGAGATACAAACACAGAAAATGCAAAAAAACAGAGAAAGCAAAAAACAAAGAGAAGGAAGAATAGAGAAAGAACTAAAAAGCGGAGTAGCATTGACCCGCCAGCTTCACCATCGTCTTCGTCGCCAAGCACCAGCTTCGCCTGCAACTGCACCAGGTAACCTCTTTTGTTTTTCCGCACTCGCCTTGTGCAAAGCATGCATGAGTAATTCATGCATGCACGCACAGGACCGAACTGGTTATGGCTTGGGTTAGTGATGAGGCCAAGCTTGCTGGGTTTAGTCTAATCCTATATAAACTAATTATACCCAGCTAGAAAATAAAAAATTAGATCTAGATTTCAAGCCCAACTAACCTAATCCTTTTTATTTTAGTTATTTTTTTTTATATTTGACCAAAGGAGCTATTTTTTAATATCATAAAATTTCAAAAATATTTATAGATACTTTTAAATTTATTTGTAAGTCCCATATATTTTTTTAGGGTATTTCACTTTATATTTAATCTATGATTTTTTACTATAAAATGCAAATCCATTATTCAATATATTTTGTTTTTTTAAAAGATTAAAAATATATATGCTTTGTTTTAAATCTATTATATTAGTTTATTAACTAGCGTTAGAGCTAGAAATATCATAAGGTTGTTTTTATACATAATATTTACCAATATTAGAGTTGAAAATATTTGTAGCAGAATATTCTGTAATACTAGAGTCGGGAATATTATAGACAGATCATTAAAGATAAAACACAACAAACCTTTAGCAATTTAAGAAAAATTAATGATGCAATCTACCTCAGACATGACGTTTAAGAGGTGATAATATTTTTTTTTTGTATAACCAGTCCCGTACCATAGAATCTCTGCTGACCAGTTAGGGTTCCTAATGACTATAATAGTAGCTAACGACTCCTCAAACAAGACCTTTTCCCTAAAAGAACAAGATGCTAGAAATTTGTTCTTTTACGAGAATTTTTTTAAAGGTGTTGCGAGGTTGGATGCGATACTCTATATAAGATAACTTAGTGATTTCAAGTCTAAGAATTATTTACACAACCGTCATGTGAGCCTTTCCACAGGCATAGATGATCTTAGTATATATAATTCTCATACAGATCAGTTTAATGTACATGTCTTATAACAATCACCTAAATATTAGCTTTAAGTATTCCTTATATCTTAGTTTATGAGAATATTTTCTTCCTTTCATAAAGAAAAGAACACAATATATATACCTTGACAGCTCTAATAAACGTTAAGTATTTAAGAGAGCATCGACTATGAATATTTTAGAAACAATACTTTGATACAATATAAATTCCATAATCATAACAAATTGATAATTTACTTTGCAAAGCATTTTTATTCCATGAACTTTATCTCTACTTTAGATTCATAAATTAAATATTAGATTTATTAATCTAATATTATATAAATATTGAAAATAAATTAAGCCTTTATATATATATATATATTTGAAAATAATTATACCATGTATAACCAACTGATTAGCTATATAATATATTAAACTAACAACAATATCAATCAATACTTGTTTTTTTTTTTAAGTGACTTGTTGTTGCCCAAAGATTAACGTTGGATTTGGGTCCTTCAAATTAATGTGATGACATTAGTGATTAAAAGATTCTTAAGTAATGTTGTACATGGACACATGATATCAGGGTGATTGTTGGGAGTTACTATTTAGTTGTTTAGTTTAGGATTATTAGAAAAATTAAGTGTATTGATTTTATTAGAGATGCAAGGATAAAAGACTGGTTATAATTAGAAGATATTAGCATCCCTAGACCGATTCATAACTAGTAGTCTATCTATAATTTAGAATTGAGATTTATTCGTGTGAATAAATCTAGCGTTAAGAATCTATTATAGGTTTATGTACCCAAATAAATCCTTACAAAAAAGATTTTTTGTAATTTGAATATTACAATGAAAAATAATCTTGATTAAAATTTGTAAATATTTAGAATAACTTTAAAAATTTTCTAGTTAAATCTTTATATTCAAATACTAACTTCACTTGTAGGTCCAATGTTTTATATCAAAATATTTAACCATTAATTATTATAAATTAAAATTTTAATTATTGAAATATTGACTAAATTATCAAAAATTTAATAAACTAGTTTTTAATTTTTAAAATGCTATTAATATGATTTTTTATATTTTTGAGAGACTTGATTGTATATACTTAAAATATTTAATTTTTTAAAAACAATTTAAAAAATAGATAAGAAAATGCAAACACACGAAAACGCAAACACATGAACTCTCTCATTTTTTTAATTATATTTTACTCACACACACTCGCAACTATATTTTTACAAATCATTAAAATTCAAAATAATTCAATTAAACATGTTTAAAAATTCACAAATTAATATGAAAAATTGCTGGGAATTCAAGAACAGTGTTAGGATGCTTTTGAGTTGCAGGAACAATGATGACAGGTGGGTCTCAAACATCAGTGCTATTAGCGGCATGTGAACCCACAGTCATCGCCGGTGAAAACAAGAAAACTCGTGATTCAGAAATATTTTCTTCTTCTCTCTCCTCCTGTGCCTACGGTGGCTCTCGCCGACCGTGCAATACAAAGAAAAAAAAGGCACAAACAGTAGTTTTTGCCTTTTGTTTTTAAGGTATCAAGTACAAGTCTCGAAAATTGAATTTTTTTTATATTTTTTTTATCTTCAACATTCTGAACTCATCATTCTTCTATTTTAGTTTTTTTGACCAACTTTGGTTGATTTTGGCCGTGACTTTTGCCCCCAAAGAGTGTCATAACTAATGTAATTATTGTTGTTGCAAAAATATTGTCAAAAAAATCATCGAGCCAAAAAATTTGTTAGATGAAGTTTAATAGATATTTTATATTATTATCTAATATCGTATTTAAAAATATCATAGTCTAAAAATTTGAATTGCTAAATAAAATTCAATAAATAATTTTATATTACCCATGACAAATAATGATCTTGAAAGCATCCAATTTTGCAAAAGAGGTTTATTGCATGAGATATAGTGAAGTACCTACCAACTTTTTTTTTTCTTTGCTGTAATGGTTTCTGAAATGTTCAAAGGTCATTGATTGCATGTTGTTGACAAAAAGAATGGGAACGAAAGACTGATAGACATGGATGATTTAGTGTAAACTGGAAGCTAATTCAAGAAACACATGGATACACACCACACCGTCTTTAAGGAAAAACATGCATGCTTTCACTACCAGTCTGGTTTAGAACATGTTTTTACTTTCCATTGTAGATGATCTTCCCGCTTGTCCGTTTACATTGATTGACTCAAGTCGTCTGTAAAGGCATGCAAAGTTGTCACAAAAATATAAAAAAAAAGGGGTTGGGAAAAAAGAAAGATTTTGATTTTATCAGAGCTTTGTTTTTTTTTTAAAAAATTAAATGTTAATATTAAAATCAATTTACTACCTTGATTAATTTTATAAATTTTAAAATTAATAATTATATAAATTTCTAATAAATCTAAAAAAATTCAAATATATAACTATTAAAAAAAAAAAATTCAAGTTAAGCAACCTCTTAAACTCAGATAAATAGAGGAAAATCTGTCAATTTCTCAAGTCAGCGTCCATAAAAATAAAAAAACATCCTATCAATGGCTAGCCATCCTGGTCAGGCTTGAACGGCTAGCCATCTTGGCTGATCGGACTAGACTTGAACGACCTTTCTTTTTCCTTGTCTTTGTCCAAGCCTGAAATGAACCAACCCGCCTCGCCCCTGAAATGTCCAAGCTTGAGAGCATATTTCAATGTATTTTTTTTGAGTTCCGTGAAGTAAGAGCAGGTCAGGGACCACCCGATGATGTACACCTAATTCTTACGACACAGCTCCAAATGAACCACTGTGGTTAGTGGCACGTTTAAATTCTCTGTGGAGGGTAGAAGCAAATGACACAGCGAGACACCAAAACAGAACAGGAACCCAACCTTTTCATTAATGATATTTATTTTTCTTCTCTAATTATAAGTTTGTTCTTCATATTAATTTAATCTTTATTAGAAGTTGATATAATTAGATTATAAATATTTTAAATCACCAAATAAATTAATACAAATAACAATAAAACATAAAATAAATCTTTATAATGGAACTCCAACCACAACATACTATTTAAAACCTTTGAATTGAATTTAGTTCATGAAATTAAAATAATTTTTGTGTTTGGAATTCTTTTAAAATATATTAATTTAAATTTCAAATGGAATTCAATTCAAAATATTGGGATTATATCAATTCTTATGCTGGGAACTCTTTTTGAGTATATTAATTTAAATTCGAAATGGAATTCAATTCAAAATATTGGAAATATCTTATCAAATCAGAGTTTGAATTGAATTAAACTGGTAGAGCTAATTCAATTTTTTTATTTGAAACTATTTTGAGTATATTTATTTGAATTCAAAATAAAATTTAATTTATATAAAAAAATGCAAAAGCAAAAAACCATCTGATTTACTTTAGTAATTTTTCTTAAAATTAATATAAAAATTAATATTTTAAAAACATCCATTTCTTTCTCTGCATGATACCTCTTCCTATGTGGTCTACATTCCTGCTGTATAATGGCAATCGGGGTCTAACAATCTGGCTTAGTTGAAATAAATCATGTGGTGTGCGGGGATTATTTTTCCTGAAAACTTAAAAGAACACTTTATTTTGCTCAACATCTTTTTTCCTGGGAATTATGGAATTCATTTCGTCTTCTCTGCGAACATCACAGTCGGCTGTCCATTGCACTCGATATTTTTATAATCTCTCTTGCGTTATTGTTTTAATGGTTGCCAGAACTTTACTTGATTATGATAAGAATTACTTGTTCTCTAGGAATTCCCTGCCTTCAGTGAACTCGCTTGGCTGTTGGTTTGGAGAACCAGTTGCAGCAACCACAATAAATGCTGATGTGATTATATTTTGGTTTCCCTGTGATAAACTAATTTATTGCATGCTGCTCCTATGATTATGCGAGTTTTAAATGGTGCCTTTTTTTTTTTTATATATATACCAGTCTTTTCTAACCAATGAACGGGTTATCCATGTCTGTCATCAGAAGCTGATTACTGGGTTCTTTAGCCATTCAATATACAGGTATTTATGTTGAAAATCTTCTTTACTCCATTGCTCATATGATTTTTTTTTCTTACTGTCCTTTTACAAGTTTTAATATTTTTCCTCCATGCTGAATAGCTGTGTAGCTCACAAATAGTTTACTTGGTATATATCACAAGTTGTTTGAGTTTTTCATCCATCTCTTACTCTTAGAAATAAATTTTCCATACTATGATAATTGAGTTCTATATCATTTTAAATAAATATAAGGGTCATTATAAAAAAAAAAAGATTTATGCAATGAAAACTAATTTTTAAAGAAATGACAAAATAGTTAAGATTGCCAATTCAATTTATTTTTATAAATATTCTAAATAGTATAATTAAATTCCAATATGTGGTTTAATATTTTATTCTAAATATAAAAACTATAATAAATTATCAATTGAAATCAAATTTGCTTATTAATTGAATGCAATTTAGTATGTGATTTGATTCTAAATAGACTAAAAGCAAAGCATGCCATGCAGGGCTACATGTCCCACATTGCTACTCCTATGCTGATGCTCCTGCTCACTAACTACACCACTTATTCTCCCCTTCTACACTTACTAATTTAAATATTGGAGGGTTTTTTTATTTCGTCAAATAACTTGTTTTGCTAGAAAACTCATGGAAATCACCACGGGACCAATGGTTAACCTTAGTCACTCCATTAGATAAAGACGGTGTCATGAAAAACCAAACCTAATATAAACCTTTCACGATTGCATCATTAACATTGGTCTATCATCTTAATCTAAATGACCGATGGAGGGCAATCACTCAGTATAAAAAAGGCTGTTTTGTGACAGAACATTGGCAAATGTATATTTACAACATCTTACCTCATCTTTTTTGAGAGTAATCGTGAAGATGAATAAAAAGAGAGAAAGCAATCAAGAAGATAAATGAAGAATTTTTAAACGAGAAAGTAATAGTGAAAAAAAATAAATTCAAATAGAGAAAGAATTATTGTAAAAGGATGACAATAAGAAATTAGAGGGAGAAATATAATGGAGCAAACTAAGGGAATGTGAGATGGAATAGAAGAGAGGGTATGAGTGGGAAGAAGTATGATCTAAACAGTCTAAAACAATTAGGGTCTTTTATATGGTGCTTTATTGTTCATACGAACAATAAGCACCTTAATATATTTTTCTTACCCGTTTTATAATAATTTCATGATGTACTTTATGTCATCACTATTTTTGACCCTCTTTTCAACATATTTTCAAAAACATTGAAAAAATAAATAAAAACACCAAAATTCTAAGAAAATACATTTTTGACACAATTTGATGAATTTCTGGTCATTTCATGACTTTTGACTATTTCACATATTGTTTTTGTATTGAATTTTTTTAAATAAAAATATTCAAAAGGAAAGAAGAAAAAAGAGAATCATTCCAATAATTTTGGTAGTGAGTAAAATGTAATTGAAAAAATAATAATTTAATTTAAAAATAATAAGTGCAAAGAAAAAAAGAGAGGAAAAAAGAAACTTGTCTTATGTGAGGGAATTTTAAAAATTTGAAAGGTGGAATAACTCTCTAGAAGAATCAAGAAATAAAAACAAATGATAGGAAGGTGGAAGGGCTGAGAATGTTCATTATAATATAAATAGACACACACCCCTACACTCTTAACGCTCCAATATATAATATCTTACATTACCATCGAGTGACGACAACATCGAGAGAAACAACAACCGGTGATCGACAATTATTCTAGTAGTGAAGGCCAATAACACTTGACAACATCAACGCAGTAGGCACCGTGACAAATTCTCCTCTTCATTGTTGGCAGACTAGCAACCACACCAACATCAACCTCAAGGTTGCTCATGCTCACTGTTATCTCCTTTTATTTTCAACCTAGATGTCAAGCTCTCTTTTTCACAATGACCCTAGATTCGCGCCTTAACCATAAAAATTGTTATCATAAAAAACCTGCAAGTTACTGTTTATGACACCAATGAGAAGAGGAGAGAATGAGTTACGTGATCTCATTAGTTAATTACCACTCAGGTCATCGGTTAATACACCTCCTATTGAGTCATTCAAACATTCAAACACGTATAAATTTATATGATTTGATAACTTGTCTACTTCATAGAGCGACACCAATGAGAAGAGGAGAGAATGAGTCACGTGATCTCATTAGTCAATTACGACTCAGGTCATCAGTTAATTCAAACACGTATAAATTTATATGATTTGATAACTTATCTACTTCACAGAACTACTAATTTACATTAATCACTTCAAAAAACAATACAAACAAAAAAAATGAGAAAATTCTTCTCAACTCAACTCTTAATCACTTCAAAAAACAATACAAACAAAGAGGATGAGAAAATTCTTCTCAACTCAACTCTACAATTAAGCTTTCTCTTCTGCTCTCTCTTTTGCTCCGTTCTCTCTATGTTTTTCACACCTTAACCCGCAGCTCTTCACTGAGCATATATATATAGATAAATGGGAGGGAAGGGGTATAAATCATGCCATGATTTAGGCCACCAATTGTGTCATCCACCATATGCAAAGTGGGAGGTTAGGTATTCCCACTTGTATATAGTGGGACATTGTTTATCTCCACTTATTAACAATCTCCTACTTGGAGACAAACAATGAAATTATTTTTTATCTTTGAAGACCAATTGAAGTTGTATACAACTTTAGTTTATCAAGTGTAACTCCTTTGGTTAACATGTTAGCTAGATTCTTGCTTCCACAAATCTTTTCTAACAGTAGTTGTTCATCGTCTAGCAATTGTCGAATGAAGTAATATTTGATCTGAATATGCTTAGTCCTGGAGTGAAATGTTGGATTCTTGGCAAGGAAGATTGCATTATAATTGTCGCTATACAAAGTACCCTTTCCATTCATCTTGCCTAATTCTTTCAGGAAACTTTATAGCCATACTATCTTTTTTGCAGATTCTGAGACTGTAACATATTCAGCTTCTGTAGTTGAAAGAGCGATTATCTTTTGCAAGGTAGAACTCCAAGAAATAACAGTATCTCCTAGAAAGTATATATATCCTGTAGTACTCCCTTTGCTATCAACATCTCCTGCTAGATCAACATCTACAAAACCTTCAAGTTTTAAACCACCAGTTGTGAAAGTAAGACATGTCTCCGATAAACCTTTTAAGTACCTCGTGATCCATTTCACCACCTTCCAATGCTACTTTCCAAGATTGCTCATATATCGGCTTACAACTCCTACTGCATGGGCAATGTTTGGTTTGGTACAGACCATAGCATACATCAAAGAGTCGATAGCTGAGGCGTATGGAATCTTATCTATGTATCCACATTCTAGCTCAGTTTTTGGTGACTGGTCTTTGCTGAGCTTAAAATGATTCCCTAGAGGTGTACTTACTGGTTTAGCATTATCCATACTAAACCTGCTAAGAACCTTCTTGACATACTCTGTTTGTGAAAGCTTTAGTATGCTTTTGTCTTTATCTCTAATGATTCTTATGCCAAGTATTTGTTTAGCAGCTCCCAGATCCTTCATTTCAAACTATTTTGACAATTGTTATTTCAACTTGTCAATCTTTTCTATGCTGGATCCTGCAATCAACATATCATCCATATATAATAGTAGAATGATATAAGAGTTGTCAAAATATTTGACGTAGCAACAATGATCAGCCTGGCATCTTTGTATCCCGAACTACACATGAAGTTGTCAAACTTCTTGTACCACTATCTTGGAGCTTGCTTCAAACCATATAGACTTTTCTTTAGCTTGCAGACTTGGTTTTCCTTTCGTTGTATTACAAACCCTTCTGGTTGTTGCATGTAAATGTCTTTCTCCAATTCACCATGAAGAAATGCTATTTTTACATCTAATTGTTGAAGATGTAAATTTTCTGTAGCTACTATCCCCAGAATAACTCTGATTGTTGTGAGCTTCACAACTGGAGAAAATATCTCAGAGTAGTCAATCCCTTTCTTTTGTTGAAACCTTTTTATAATAAGTATTGCCTTGAACCGTTTACTTTCGTCATGCTCAGTCTTTACTCTGTAAACCCACTTGTTTTGTAAAGCCTTCTTTCCTTCAAGTAGTGTGGTTAGCTCCCAAGTCTTGTTCTTCAACAACAACTCTATCTCGTCCTTCATGGCTAACTTCCATTTGCTCGATTTTCCATTTTGTAAGGTTTCTTCATAAGTTAATGGTTCACCACCATCTATCAGCAAAATATAATTTAGTAGAAGTGTGAACCATTGTGGAGGCTTTATAGTCCTTGAAGACTTGTGAACATAAACAGCTAGTTCACCTGGCTCCGCATCTTCTTGTGTAGTAGTAGGTACAGATGTGCTTGAATCTTTTTGTAAAGACTCTTGAGTTTTGTTCTGCTCGGTAACATCAGGAAGCCTTTTCGAATCTTATGAATTCAGATTTTTGTGGACTTATATCTGAATCAACCATATTTGTTTCTGCACTTGATTTGTCTTTGTACAAAACTTTCTCGTTGAAGATCACGTTCCTACTTTTGATAATCTTTCTATTCTGATCATCCTAGAATTGAAATCCAAATTCTTCATCTCATAGCCAATGAAGAAACATTTCTTGGATTTGGCATCTAGCTTATTATGAGCATCAAAATATATATGCATATAGAAAACACACCCAAAGACCTTTAAATAAGAGACTTGTACTTCTTTTCCTCTCCATACTACTTCGAGCAGTTTGAACTCCAAAGGAACTGATGGTCCATGGTTGATCAAGTAAACTACAGTATGAACTACATTAGCCCAAAATATTTAAGGTAACTTAGTGACATGACTAAAAGATTGATGTCTTCTCCCAAGTGGAGGAGTGTCGAAGTAATAAATAACCCGGCAA
>NW_011499856.1:3029234-3033198 GCF_000495115.2 Populus euphratica
ATGATATAAAACCTTGATAAAAATACACTTTTAAGTACTAATCACCTAGAATGCAATCTCATGCTTCTAGCTCGTTTATTAATGGTTTTGTTCATCCGTTCAGCAATGCCATTCTGTTGTGGTTTGCTTGGAATGGTCTTTTCTATTTTGATACCTTTGACAACACAACACTCTTTAAACCTCCATCAATGTATTCTCCTCCATTATCAGATCTTAAGTATTTCAACTTGAGACCTGATTCAGTCTCAACCATAGCCTTCCATGTTTCAAACACATCAAAATTATTTTTTAGAAAGTAGACCCATACTTTCCCGCTGAAGTCATCAATGAAAGTCATATAATACCGAGAACCTTTAAAAGATGTTATTGGAGCCGATCCCTATACATCTGTGTGTAGTAGTTCTAGCTTTCTTGGTCTTAAGGTCCTGCTAGCCTTTAAAAAATTAAGCTTCTTCTGTTTTCCAAGAACACAGCTTTCATAAATGTTTAGATCAATATTTTTTTTTAACTCTGGTAGCTTTTCCTTTGACTAAAGTATCTTTATCCCCTCTTGACTCATATGACCGAGTCTACAGTGCCATAGCTGTGCTTGATTTTCTACTTCAATAAAGGCCATTATGTCTACAAATCTTATGGTCATATACAGGGTATTGGTTTTCTTTCCACGAGCCAAAACCATTGCTCCCTTTGATACCTTCCACATACCTCCAGAAAAAAAAGATTGAATAACCACTATCATCAAGTTGTCCGACTGAGATCAACTTCTTCTTTAGTCCAGGAACATGCCTTACATTTTGCAAGTTCCATATAGATCCATTCATTGTCTTGATTTGCACATCTCCTATACCCACAATATCCATTGGTTGTCCATCGGCCAGATAGACTACACCGTGATCTCCAGCAACATAGTTTTGCATCATTTCATGGTGTGGTGTACAATGGAATGAAGCACCAAAATCAAGGATCCAATCATCAATTGGACTTTGTACAACAATAATTAAAGCATCTTGTACCACATCTGTAGTAGCGTTTGCAGAGTCAGCTTCAGGTTTTTTTGGTTTTGTGTAATTCCTCATGAAATGACCAGGTTTGACACAATTCCAACATTCAACCTGCTTTCTAGGTCTAGACTTGCTTTTACTTCTGTACCTTGATTTTGATTTGCTTCTAGATAAGCCTCTATTCTTTCTCCTCCCTCGAGTGTTGATGTTGAGAGCTGAACCTGAACTTGAACTTTCACCTGAGTCTTTCTTTCGCACTTCTTCAGCTAAAATCAAGTCTTGGATGTCATCATATTTTAGTTTGGATTTTCCGGCTAAGCTACTTACGGCTATTCTCATGCCTTCCCAATTACTTGGAAGTGAAGCTAGTAAATTAAGTGCACCGATCTTATCATCAAACTTAATCAACAGATGATAATTGATTTGTGATGGCATTAAAGTTGTTGAGATGCTGTGTAACAGAGGTGCTTTCTGTCATCTTCAGGTTGAACAAGTTCTTCATCAAGTGCACTTTATTATTTGCTAAGGGCTTCTCATACATCATAGACAAGGCTTTAATCAATCTTGTAGTGGATTTTTCTTTTGTAACATTGTGAGCAACTCTTCTTGATAATAATAGTCGGATAATGCCCAAAACCTGTCTATCAAGAATTTGCTAATCTTCTTCTAACATATTTTCTAGCTTGCTCCCCAACAGAGGAAGATGAAGTTTATTCCCATATAGATAGTCTTCAATTTACATTTTCCAATATCCAAAATCTGTTCTATCAAATTTTTCAATTCCAGCAGCCTTTATTTCATCTGCTATTTTTAATATACCTTGAATTTGAATCTGCCAAATCTGACCTTACAGATGTGTCTGGAATGGCAAAAAATGTTGGAAACAACACTAAAATCACCTAAATTGGACTTTGGATGAATCAGATTTTATCAATCAAACTTTTGGAAAATTGGACACTACAGATGAAGCCACGTGGCAGGAGGAATAGTGTCCACGTTGCACTCGATCAAAAACCAGTATGCTGATGTGGCTATGATGATGTGTCAAACACGTAAGCAAAATAGGCCCACATATGATAACATGGCAAATCCACGTGGATTTTCTATATGACATGTCTTTGCTGATACGGATAGTGATGTGGCAGGTGACGTGGTTGATGATTATGCAGGATTGCTGTTGTGGCTACTGATTGTGTGTTGACGTGTTGGGTCAACCCAGTTCGGTTGCAGATATTTGGGTGAAGAAGACGTGTAGAGTGCGTGAGGCGTGTCGGTGCGCGTGGGTAGTGGTGTTGTCGGCACGTATTGGCGCGTACAAGCATGCAGGACATTGATTCTTCACCGAGTTTTCACCAGTGGATTCATCTCGTCTTCCTCTACATAATGGTATATTAAAAAATATATTTTGAGAACTTTGATTTTTGAGTTTGGATCAAACACCCTTTTTTTCAAGAACAAGTTCTAATACTAGTTGTTGGGTCATTTAAGCATTCAAACACATATAAATTTACGTGGTTTGACAATTTACCTACTCCACGGAGCTACTGATTTGTATTAATCACTCAAATAAACAATACAAACAAAGACGAGAAGAAAACTATTCTTAACTCAACTCTACACTCAAGCTCTCT
This sequence comes from Populus euphratica, assembly GCF_000495115.2. Classification (NCBI taxonomy): domain Eukaryota; kingdom Viridiplantae; phylum Streptophyta; class Magnoliopsida; order Malpighiales; family Salicaceae; genus Populus; species Populus euphratica. The sequence goes on from NW_011499856.1 coordinate 3,031,867, forward strand.
CTTTTGCTCTGTTCTCTCTGTGTTTTCAACACCTTAACCCGCAACTCTTCACTGAGCATATATATATACAAATGGGAGGGGAGGGGTATAAATCATGCCATGATTTATACCACCAATTATGTCCTCCACCATGTGCAAAGTGGGAGGTTAGGTATTCCCACTTGCATATAATGGGACATTATTTGTCTCAACGTACGAACACCTCTATCCACGGTTGCACATGGTCCACATGTGCCAACACTATTTTGGTAGTCTCCAATAGTTTCTCAGTTGTTCTACCACTATTCTAGCAATCTTTCAATCTTGATTTTAGTAGTTCTTAAACAGTCTAAACATCTTGGAAGGTCGATTTATAAACTCAAACAATGTTTTTATAAATTGTTAAAATGTTGTGAAACATAAAACAAAATGCTTATTGTTATGCATGATATTTGTACTATTTGGACACTATTGATTTAAATTGATATATGTTTGTGTTTGGAGATGATTTTCATGAATATTAAATTGGATTAGACATGAATATTATGATAATTTATTTTGAATGATTGAAATTATTTTATCAAGGGCTTGTTAAATTTGTTTAATATTTGATTTAATTTTGTTTTTACTGTGATTTAATTTGGATTGATTAATTTTGAATTTGTTTATTGATTGGGTAGATGTTATAAATTTTTGGAAAGTTATAATATGTGTTGGTTATGTGATTTTAAGAAAATGATGTACTAATCACATTGTGGATATATTAATAAAAAGATGATAATGATGAATATATATATATATATATTGACATCACCAAAAGATCGATATCTTCTCTAAAGTGTAGGAGTGTCGAAGTAATAAATAACCAGGCAAGATCGAGGTCAAACCATAGGGAGGATAACTATATAAATTATAAATAACAATAATATAACAACAACAACAACAACAACAACAACAACAACAACAACAACAACAACAATAATAATAAAAAGAGCTTTGAGATATGATATTAATATAAGGATTAAATAATGATAAAAGTAACTATCAAGGTTAGAGGATCCACTAATAGTATTTCAAACAAGTATAGTATAAACTCTTATTACTCAATTGGATTATAATTGTTAACATCATTACATTAGTTATCTTATTCGAATAATGCTAATACTTGTAAATGTTATTAGGTATTCATGATTATAACTTATGTTAACAACAAATCAAGTTTATTTTATAACACAGACGTTGGTTATACCATATAGTTGAGTTATAAAAGTGTCAAGTATTTGTTGTACCAAGTGTTATACAACATAAATCTAGATTAACCATTTAACAAACAAAGTATTAAGAGTGAACAAG
>NW_011499856.1:3033430-3042339 GCF_000495115.2 Populus euphratica
ATTTGGACTTGAAAATGACCTTTTTAGATCTTGAGCTCCATATGAAAGTTGTAGGCCTATGATCTTGATCTGGAAACAAAGATGCCTACATGCATGGCAAATGTCTCGTTTTATAGGCCAAAATTAGAAACTATTGATTTGTTGACTAATTGTTAAGTGGGTGACCAACTCTTGACTTAGTGGTAGTCCTTATCTTCTTATCTGAATAAAACGTCATTGTTAATGTCAGAATTCAAATAAAATTAAACATGAAAATTCTAGGAAATTATTTCAGGTTTTTAGAAAAAAAACATTGAGTTCATTTGGATTTTTAGAACTCAAGAAGTGGGCTAAACATTAAACAATATCTGGGCTATAAGACAAATTCAGACTTCTCCGTTGTTGCTAAGATTTGGACTTCCAAACAGCAGAATTGAGTCTTGCCTTCCCTATGAATGTTTTAGGCATATATCTTAGCTTTTCATCCATGTAAAGTAGACCTAAATCCAAGATTTATAGCTCTAGATACGACTCAATGACCAAACATTGTTCTAGTTTGGGTTAAACAAGCATCTTTTTTCTAAGTAATTAGGAACTATTGATTTGTTGACTAATTGTTGAGTGGATGACCAACTCTTGACTTAGTGACAATCCTTATCTTCTTATCTGAATAAAACATCATTGTTAACATTAGAATTCAAACAAAATTAAATATGAAAGTTCTAGGAAATTATTTCAGGTTTTTATGAAAAAAATATTGAGGTCATTTGGATTTTTAGAACTCAAGAAGAGGGTTAAACACTAAACAATTTCTAGGCTATAGGACAGATTCAGACTTCTCTGTTGTTGCTAAGATGTGGACTTCCAAATAACAGAATTAAGTCTTGCCTTCCCCCATGAATGTTTTAGGCCTATATCTTAGCTTTTCATCCATATAAAGTAGACCTAAATCCAAGATTTATAGCTCTAAATATGATCCAATGACCAAACAGTGTTTCAGTTTGGGTTAAATCAACATCTATTTTCAAAGTAATTAGGAATTATTGATTTGTTGACTAATTGTTGATTGCATGACAATCCTTATCTTCTTATCTAAATAAAAAGTCATTGTTAACGTTAGAATTCCAACAAAATTAAACATGAAAGTTCTAGAAAATTATTTTAGGTTTCTGGAAAAAAAAATTGAGGTCATTTGGATTTTTAGAACTCAAGAAGTGGGCTAAACATTAAACAATGTCTAGGCTATAGGACAAATTCGAACTTCTTCATTGTTGCTAAGATTTGGACTTCTAAACAGCAAAATTGAGTCTTGCCTTCCCATGAATGTTTTAGGCCTATATCTTAGCTTTTCATCCATGTAAAGTAGACCTAAATCCAAGATTTATAGATTTAAATATGATCCAATGACCAAACAGTGTTTCAGTTTGGGTTAAATCAACATCTATTTTCAAAGTAATTAGGAATTATTGATTTGTTGACTAATTGTTGATTGCATGACAATCCTTATCTTCTTATCTAAATAAAAAGTCATTGTTAACGTTAGAATTCCAACAAAATTAAACATGAAAGTTCTAGAAAATTATTTTAGGTTTCTGGAAAAAAAAATTGAGGTCATTTGGATTTTTAGAACTCAAGAAGATACTTCAAGTGCAAAATGATGATATAAAACCTTGATAAAAATGCACTTTTAAGTACTAATCACACCCTCCAACCAAGTTGTTACTAGTCCCTAGTAATCCAAGCATTAATATAAAAAAATAACTTGCAAATTAGACAAAGCAAGACATTCATTATTCAACTTCCATTAATCTATCTATGCAAACAAACTCTCATTAAAATTATATATGTGCATAGCACTTAAACAAGATATTAATAAGCTTTTCTTTTATGCTTAATAAATCAATACATAGTTATGAAACTTTTCTTAGAAGAAAATAAAATTTTTGTTCTAATGTTTAAGGTTAACTTCCTTGGGTGATATATAAAACTCAAAACAAAATACATCTTTAACCCATGTAACGAGCTTTCGGCTAATAACTCCTAAACTAGTTGGTTTTAGGGCATTAGGTGTTGAGAAACCTTTACGAGCTTAGTAACTCGGGTTACAAATACTGATATATAGATAGTGCAGTGTTTGATTCCCTTAAACTTTCCTCCTTAACCCATATAACAAGCATTTGGCTGATAGCTCCCAAGTCAGTTGACTTTAGGGTATTAGGTGTTAAAACATCCATTCAAGCTTAATTGCTTTGGTTAGGAAGGCTAGGAATATTTCAAGAGAAGTATGTGATAGACGTTGTTATGAATATTGCAAATAACCACTGAAAACTGTTTACCAAGATAGGTTTCAAGAGTCAATAAAATTCCCCCTTACTTTGCCATCCTAATAACAATTTTGTCAAATGGTTTTAATAATAGCAAAAATAGAGTTTTTTTTACAACCTTTTCTTTCTAACCAAAACAAGACCTTTTCCTCAATGTTGTAAGGTAGAAAGATAGAGTATGGAAGACATCACTTGAAACAATAAACACTAACAAACCTAAAACATACTTAAACAAATATAATAAATAAAAAATAAAATAATATGCTATTAATAAAACTAAAAGACAAAAGGATTCACAAACGAGGCTAAAATCTTATTTAAGCTTTTTACGGCTTTTCTTAGTTGACCAATTTACGCGACTCATAGAGGGATCAATTATAGAGATGAAATATTATAGTTGGTTAATCAATTGTTCAGCAGTAGCAGCAAAGATTATGATTTGTCATGTCAAAAATAGAAATTCTTGTTCCACAGCATGATTAATAAAAGCTAACACCTTGTCATAAAAACCATTAACATTTAACATACCTATGAGTTTATGGTGAATGTGCAGTTGTAGCTAAGAGGAAATATGAAAGATCTCTTTCAATGTGCCTAGACCACCTGATAAGGCAATGAAGTCATCAACATGTTTAAATATGGTATTCATTTGATCAGACATTGTGGAGACTTATAGTTGCTCTCCAATTGTTTTTTCAATGATGTCCTCATTTGCTAAAGCTTTGGGGACGACACCCAAAACTTGACTACCTTATAAAAATATAGCTATTGATACTCCCCCCATTAACCCAAGGGTGCCTCCCTCATATACTAAATGAATCTTTCTCTTAGCTAGTAACTGACCAAGATGATTTATTGATTCTGAAAGCTCTATTTCCTTTCTAGGACTGGATCCATCAAAAACACATATTTTGTATGTGATGGCTTGAGGAACCTATGATTTCTACACACTTCCATATCTATTGAATGTATGGGTTGAGTAGAAATGAAGGGAAGGAAGAGAAGATTTTATAGATGAGAAATTAAAAATGCAATCATACCACTTATATATAGGTTAACTAGAGTCTCTCTCTTTCTCTCTCTCTATTTTTTTTTTGAAAAAGCATGTATATGTACAAGTTATGATTATGGCTCACATCTTCCTTTGGTTTTACATCCAAGAACGGCTTAAACGCTCTCTATGGGTCGGAGATAGGCTTCCCATCCAGTTTTCTTAAAAACTGGCAAATAGAGTTTTTTTTTAGTCAGATTTCCAAGACTATGCCAAGCATGTTCTTTATAAAAATGGGGTCATAAGTCATAATTGCATGATGTATATCTGTACTATGATGAGACTTAAGAGTCAATAGAAGATTATCTTCCTATCTAGTCATAGCATGAGGAAATTGAAGTGCTAGAGAGAAATCAGTCTTTCCTTTGCAATGTTCATATTTAACCCCTTCTTTACCCTCAGAGAATAACTCATCATCTTTCTCATAAGGTTCAAGAATTGGTTTTTCAATAACCTTAACATGGGGAAGAGTGATGACTGATTTGACTTGATCCATGTGTTGGCTTTCAGAATTACTTGCCCCTTAGAATTTTGTTGTGGTTGAGATGGAAACTTACCTTTCTCTTGAAAACTGAGAGCAGATGTCAATTTTGCAAGAGTATCTTTAAAATCTATCATTCTTTGAGCATATTGAGTATTGATTGTCTCTTGTTTTTTAATGAATGCATATAAATTTTCCTCAAGATTTCTTCTAGGAAGGGGAAACTAAGGAGGTGCATATCCATAAAAATATTGAAAATTATAGTGTGCTTGAAACGGTGGCTGTGAAGTTTGTGCATCACTCTTCCAACTAAAATTTATGAGATTTCTCCAACTAGGGTTGTATGTTTGCGAGTATGGGTTATGATTGGGCCTTTCAAAACTATTTAAAGCACGAGCTTGTTCATGGAGACATTCCTTAAAAAAAGAGAAAGTTGGACAATCATTGGTTGAGTGTTTATTGGTTTCACATATTTGACATACAATGTCTAGAACAGATTTTAATTGACCACTCTTTTTTAATTCTAATGCTTTGACTTGTCTAGCTAAAGATATAAACTTGGATTGCAGCCAAGAAGAGAAAAACACCCTCCTCCTCTAAGAAACTTAAAATTATGCATTCTTTCTTCTTTTTGATTGGTTGTTCAATAAACATGTTAGGCTAAATACTTTTTTTTGGTTGCAACGACACGAAAACCTTCAGATTTCAAGAACTATGAGATTTATTTTACCTTTTCTTTTTAGTTTATATGATGAATATGTTTGTTCTCTTATGTTTATTTTTTCTATGATTATTTATATTAATTGCTAGAGCGGACTCTAAGTTATTATTGTTGACAATCTATTGCTAAGTTTGATATCAAAACCAGAGTTGTGGTATGAACTTGTGAAGCAACTGAGTTTAATAATTGTGGCGGATCTACATTATTAATCTTAGGGAGAACATTCAATCAAATCAAACATAGACAGATGATAGTTATGTTTTCTTGATTAATCAACTTATCTAGTTCTAAAGGCTCCTATTGAATTAAATTACTAGTGCGGATATTGTGGGTTTTTGATGGTTAGGGTTAGTTATACGACAGATCCGTTAACTAACCAATATTAAAAAGAGATGAACATTCATAATATAAATTAATGTTTTGTTTCCATGATCAATTTTGATTTCTATAGGTGAATGTGTGCTTGCGATCAAGATTTGTTATCTTGATAATTTTCTAAGTTTTTTAAATTTTGCTTGATATTTTTCTAATTTCTTTTGCTTTAGCCTAGATAGTGTTCAAACCCCCCAAATTGCATATCATCTAGCATAAAAATCTGACTTGAACCTTCCTCGTGGGATCGACCCCTTGCTTGCTCTATACTATCTTTTGTGTTGTGTTTGAAGCTAGGGTAATTAATTTGTGTGACCGCGACATCGTAATAGGTTAGGTTTTACTTAATGTCTCATAAGTGACTGTAGTGTCCTAATTTTGAGCATTTTCAGCTAGCAAGTCTAGGTACTCTATTGCTTCATTATGGTCTTTATCTTTAAAAGTTTCATTGCATATCAGTTCAACCATTTGCGTATCTCTATGTGTTAACCCTTCATAAAAATGTAAAACCAATCTCTATGTTTCAAAACCATGAAGAGAGCAAGTATTAAGCAAGTTTCGATACCTATCCCTACATTGGTAAAATATTTCTCTTGGTTTTTAAGTGAAAGTAATGATTTGTTTTTCGAAATAGTTTGTTCTGTAAAAAACTTCTTTAAAAATTGTTGTTGCATTTCATTCCAAGCATGAATGGGTCTTAGTCTCAAATTTTATAGCCATGTTTTAGCTTTATCTTTTAATAAAAAAAGAAAAAGCTTTAATTTGATGGTGTTCATATTACAATTTTAAGTTATTATAAGTGTTACAAACCTCCTCAAATTCCCTTAAATGCAAGTATGAATTTTCTAAATCTAAACGATGAAAAGAAGATAAAAGTTGAATAATACCTAGCTTAAAATTAAAATGAAATGCATCAGGAGGGAAAGGTATGCATGATGATGCACTTGTTCTTATGGGATTCATGTGTTATTCTTATTATACAACGATTGTTTATCTTCTTCAACCATATTTTTTGAAAATGATGAGTATATCCTACAAAGTCTACCACTTAATGTATGTGATCACACTCTCATGCACATGTAAGAATATAATAAAAGGAAGAAAAAAATAAAACAAAAAAAAAAACAAAACAAAAGAAACAAAGTTAGATACAAGAAAACTGAAAAGAGAAATAAAATAAAAATTATAATTTATACAAGAATTTACCTCCTTGGTAACGGCGCTAAAAACTTGACACGACCAAAAGATTGATATCTTCTCTCAAGTACAAGAGTGTCAAAGTAATAAATAACCCAACAAGATTGGGGTCAAACCATAGGGAGGTTAACTATATAAATTATAAACAACAACAACAACAACAACAATAGTAATAATAAAAAAAATATGAAAAAATAATTAATCAACCCAAAATGATATGATTTAGACGTAGGCCTTGTTTACTAGATGTTGATTAATAAAGAAAAATAAGATAATAATAAAAATGTCTCTATATTAATTGTTCCTATTAATTATTAACTGGTCTAAGATGGAATGGTCTTATATTAGGCCCTGTTTTTCAAATATTAATTATTGGGTAATATAATCAATTACTATTTGATCAATGAATTAATTGTTTCTATGTATTATTAATCGACCCAGAATGATATGGTCCAATACCACGTCTCATCCTTTATATGTCAATAAGTAAATAATAGTATTAATTAATACATGTTCTCTAGGACATTAATTAATAATATCTTTGGTCACCATATAATCATTCAATTTTACAAATTCAATTCAATATTCATATCATTTATTAAGTAGCCTAAGATGAAATGGTCTATAGCGGGCATTGTTTTCTAGACGCTACTTAATGGATAATATGAATTTTTCTGGCCATAACAATTCTTGTATAATGGTGTGCCCATCATTTCTAAATAACCCATGATGAACTGGTCTAAAATTAGATCCTATCCTTCGAACGTTATTTAGTTAGTTGAACATGAGTATGAATATCCTAACTTTTTATTAAATGATTTTATCATATGCTAAAAGACCCTAGATGGAATGGTCTCACAATAGACCATGTTCTTTGGATGTTATTTAGCATATAATAGTATCAATTAATATAGTCTATAAAAAAACCTAGGATGGTAAGGTCCAACATAAAGAACTATCATTTGAACTTTGTTTTGTGGATAATGACAATACTTTGAATAATATACATACCAATTTAGGCCAATCACATTAAAATTCTTAATATCTCAATTGACAATATTTTATTGAGTATGATCCCAAAGAAAGTAGATTTTTAGATCAGGCCTCACCATTAAGTCAACTTATAGATTAACACTATAATTAAGAGATTAAACCTTGTAATAAAAAAGTTCAACCCTGTGATCAGGAGAATTAGCACTGCCATTAGATTAACCTGTAGATCAATCCTGCAATTAGGAGATCAAACCTTGTAATAAAAAAGTGAAGCATTGTAATGAAAAAGTTGAACCCTGTAAACAAGAGGTCAAACCTTGTAATTAGAAGTTCAATCCTTTTGATATGGATCAAGAGTGTTCTTTTTATTTACATGGATTCTGAGTTAATCATTATAGTTATATGGATCCTAAGTTGATCTTGTTTCGTATAAAATGATTAGTACTTAAAAGTGCATTTTTATTAAGGTTTTATATCATCATTTTACACTTTAAATATCAATAACTCCTCAACTAAAGCATGTTTTCTAATAACAAGTCTGATACCATAACATACCTTTAATTTATGGTAAATATTCATCATAAATGCAGGCTTATCACATAAATGAAAGGATTGATTGATGAGTTTAAGTACTGAAATTAAAAGGACAAAGAGAGGGCGAAACTTAGAAAAGAGATGCTGATTCAATCCAAACTGAAACACTGTTTGGTCATTAGGTCATATCCGGAGCTGTAGATCTTGGATTTAGGTTTGCTTTTATATGGATGAAAATCTAAGATAGAGGCCTAAAACATTCATGTGGAAGGCAAGACTCAATTCTGCAGTTTGGAAGTCTAAATCTTAGCAACAATAGAGAAGTCCAAATCTGTTCTATAGCCAAAACACTATTCAATGTTCAACCCATATCTCGAGTTATAGATGTGTAAATGACCTTAATTTTTTTTCCTGAAAAGCTGAGATAATTTCTTAGAGATTCTATGATTTAAGTTTATTTAAATTCTGACGTTATCAATGATGTTTTGTTTAGACAAGAAGATAAATATTATCATCAAGTCAAGATGTGGCCACCCACTCAATAATTAGTCATGAAATCAATAGTTTCAAATTTTGGCCTATAAAAGGAGGCATTTATCATGCATTTAAGTATCTTAGTTCTCAGATCAAGATCATTTTCTAGCTCTTTCTCTTTATATTTTTGTAATGTTTAAATTTTACTTTCATTAATCTCTTATTTATGCCTTTCCTTTCCTTTCCTTTACTTATTTAACTTATACCTTATTTATATTCTTATATTATTTATTTATGTTTCTCTTCTTTCATTATATTTAGTTAAGTTTATCATGTCAAGGTGAAAAAGTTACACTAATGGTTTAAGAATAAGTTTAGTATAAACTCAACATGGATTTTAATGTTTGATACTAACATGTTTTGTATTTGTTATCTTGTTCACTTTTAATACCTTGCTTGTTAAATGGTTAATCTAGATTTATATTGTATAATATTTGATATAACAAATACTTGATATTTTCATAGCCCAACCGTATGATATAACCTACACCTGTACTATGAAAGAAACTTGATTTGTTGTTAACATAAGTTATAATCATGAATACCTGACAACATTTACGAGTATTAGCATTATTAGAATAAGATAACTACTATAATCATGTTAATAATTTATAATCCAATTGGAACCTCCTTTGTATGGGGTTTTGAGTTGAGTAATAAAAAGAATTTACACTATACTTATTTGAAATACCATTAATGGATCCTCTAACCTTGACATTTATT
>NW_011499856.1:3042349-3044318 GCF_000495115.2 Populus euphratica
TTGACAACTGTTTTTATCATTGTTTAATCCTTATATTAATCTTACATCTTAAAGTCCTATTTAACTTCTTCTCCTTATTGTTATTGTTGTTGTTGTTGTTTATAATTTATATAGTTAACCTCTCTGTGGTTCGACCCTGGTCTTGTTGGGTTATTTATTACTCCAACACTCCCGCACTTAGGAGAATACATCAATCTTTTAGTCATGTCAAGTTTTTGACGTCGTTGCCAGGAAGGTGAATTCTTGTATAAATTATAATTTTTATTTTATTTTCTCTTTTCACTTTTCTTGTATCTAACTTTGTTTCCTTTATTTTGTTTTTTCCTTTTGATTTTTTGGTTTTCTTATTCTCTTTCTACACGTGCTTGAGAGTTTAGTCATGTACATTAAGTGGTAGACTTTATAGGGTATCCTCATCATTTTCAGAAAATATAGCCGACGAAGATAACTAGTCGCTTTATAATGAGAATAATATGAATAATAATGTTAAAACATTTAAAGACCATATGAATCCCACAAGAACAAGTGTATCATCATGCATAGTTTTCCCTCCTAATGCATCTCATTTTAATTTTAAGCCAAACATTATTAAACTTTTACCTTGTTTTCACGGCTTAGATATAGAAAATCCATACTTGTATTTAAAGAAATTTGATGAAGTCTGTAACACCTATAATAACTTAAATTATAGCATGAACACAATCAGATTAAAGCTTTTTTCTTTTTCATTAAAAGATAAAGCTAAAACATGGTTATAAAATTTGAAACCTGAATCTATTCGTGCTTAGGATGAATGTAACAACAATTTTTAAAGAAGTTTTTCCCATCTCATAGAACAAACTCTTTCAAGAGACAAATCACCACTTTCACTCAAAAACCAGGAGAAACATTTTACAAATGTTGGGATAGGTATCAAGACTTGCTTAGTACTTGCCCTCATCATGGTTTTGAAACATGGAGATTGGTTTCACATTTCTATGAAGGGTTAACACCTAAAGATAGGCAAATGGTTGAATTGATGTGCAATGGAACTTTTAAAGATAAAGACCCTGATGAAGCAATAGAGTACTTAGACTTGTTAGCTGAAAATGCTCAAAATTGGGACACCGCGGGTACATATGAGGCACCGAGTAAAACTCAACCTCATACATCTAGTGGAGGTATGTACAACCTTAGGGAAGATCATGACCTTCAAGCCAAGTTTGCATCTTTAGCTAAAAAAGTCGAGGCACTAGAATTGAAAAAGAGTGGTCAATTAAAATCTGTTGAAAACATTGTGTGTCAAATCTGTGAAACAAATGAACACTCAACCAACGATTGTCCAACCTTGCCTTCTTTTAAAGAATGTCTCCATGAACAAGCCCATGTCTCCATGAACAAGTCCATGCTTTAAATGGTTTTTAAAGGCCTAATCATAACCCATATTTGTAAACATACAACCTTGGTTTGATAAATCACCTAAATTTTAGTTGGAAGAGTGATAACAATAATGCACAAACTTCACAACCACCGTTTCAAGCATACCATAAAGAAATTTTGAGGAAACATTGCATGCATTCATTGAAAAGCAAGAGACAATCAATATTCAACTTCCTCAAAGCATGATAAATTTTAAAGATACTCTTACAAAATTGATATTTACTGTTAGTTTCCAAGAGAAAGGTAATTTTCCATCTCAACCATAACACAATTCTAAGGGGCAATACAATGCAAATACAAGTAGTTCTGGAAGCCAACACATGGATCAAGTCAAATCAGTCACTACTTTTCACAGTGGTAAGATTATTAAAAAAACCCTCATATGGCTCCTCGTTCAATTCTTTTGAAGTTATTGGACCCTTTACATCGGTCGAGAAGCTCCTCCCTTCATCCACTCAACGTCGAAGAGTAACTAGGACAAATTCAATCATGTTTGAACCTTATAAGAAAGATGATGAGTCAATCTCTGAGGGTAAGGAAGGGGTTGAAT
>NW_011499856.1:3044465-3045478 GCF_000495115.2 Populus euphratica
TTGATCTTGGAGCTAGTGTGAATTTACTTCCATATTTAGTTTTTCAAAGTCTCAATTTAAGTGAGTTAAAACCAACTTCTGTATCTGTTTTATCTACTGATAGATCTTTTGATTTGCACACACATAATTTATTTAGAGAACAATGCTAAACCCTCTAAAGAAATGCAATGAAGGCTTAATCCTAATATGAAAGAAGTAGTGAAAAATGAAGGTATTAAGTTTCTTGGTAATGAAATCATTTATCCTATTTCTGATAGCAAATGGGTAAGGCCCACCCAAGTTGTAGTCAAAAAGTCTGTAGTCATTGTGATAACAAATGAGAACAATGAGTTAATTTCCACTAAGACAGTTACTGGTTGGCGCATGTGCATTCACTATAGAAAACTTAATTCAATGATTAGAAAAGATCATTTTCCCTTACCTTTCATGGATCAAATCTTAGAAAAAGTTACAGGTCATGATTTTTATTATTTCCTAGATGGCTATTTAGGTTATAATCAAATTCAAATTGCTTTGAAAGATCAAGAGAATACTAGTTTTACATGTCCATTTGGTACTTTTGCATATCTAAGGATTTCTTTTGAATTATGTAATGCACCAGCCACGTTTCAAAGATACATGCTTAGCATATTCAGTGATATGGTTGAACGTTTTCTTGAAATTTTTTGGATGATTTTTCTATTTTTGGCGATTCATTTGATGATTGTTTGACTAACTTAGAAAATGTTTTGAGCAGGTGTGAAAAGAAGAATCTTGTAATGTCATTTTATGGTAACAAACAACACTGTAGTTGGTCACATTGTTTCATCGAAAGGAATTGAGGTTGACAAATCTAAATTCTAGTTATTTGTCAACTTGCTAACTCCAAAATCTGTTAAAGATGTTAGATCATTCTTAGGACATGCAGGTTTTTATAGAAGGTTCATCAAAAAATTTAGTATAATATCTAAGCCCTTTAGTAGCCCTCTAACAAAGGATAATATTTTTGAATGGACTAAACATTGTGAAAAAGC
>NW_011499856.1:3045856-3046949 GCF_000495115.2 Populus euphratica
TTACTTCAAGAATTTGATATCACAATCAAAGAGAAGAAAGGCACCGAAAATATTGTCCCAGATCATTTGTCAAAATTGAAAACAAATTCGAAAACTGACATCACACCAATCGATGACTACTTTCCAGATGAATCTTTACTTTTTATCTCTATAATGTCTTGGTTTGCTAATATTGTCAATTTTCTTGTTTCCGGACAATTGCCAGCTCATAGGAGTACCCAAGATAAAAGAAAGTTCTTGAATGAAGTGAAGAACTTTTATGTGGATGACCCTTATTTATTCAAATATTGTCCTGATCAAATATTTCAAAGATGCATTCCTGACTTTATAGGGATGACCCTTATTTATTCAAATATTGCCCTGATCAAATATTTTGAAGATGCATTCCGGACAATGAGGTAAGTAGTGTCATTAAATTTTATCATTCTAAGGCATGTGGGGGTCATTCTCATCAAGAAGGGTAATTGCAAAAATCTTACAAAGTGAATTTTACTAGCCCACCATGTTCAAGGACTCACATGCATTATGCAAGACTTGTAAGAATTGTCAAAAGTTGGGATTTATTTAAAAACGTCACATGATGCTTTTAAATCCTATTTTTATCGTTGAGATCTTTGACTGCTGGGTATAGATTTCATGGGTCCTTTCCCTCCATTATTTGGTTTCTTGTACATATTAGTCGCAATAGATTACAAAACAGTGATGAAGTTTTGAAATAAAATATTTTGAGTCGATTTAGAATCCCTCAAAAAATGATAAGTGAAGGTGGAAAACATTTCTACAACAAGCCATTTGAGTCTTTAATGAAGAAATATAGAATCACGCAAAACTTTGTCACTCTTTATCACCCTCAGACAAGTGGACAAGTAGAGCTTGCTAATAGAGAGATCAAACATATCTTGGAGAAAACAGTGAACTGTAATAGGAAAGATTAGTCTTTAAGACTTAATGATACACTTTGGACTTATTGAACTCCTTATAAAACATCATTAGGTATGTAACCTTATAGATTAGTCTATGAAAAACCTTGTCACTTGCCTGTAGAACTTGAACATAAAGCTTAATGGGCTATTAAAGCTTTCAATTCAAATCT
>NW_011499856.1:3047318-3047481 GCF_000495115.2 Populus euphratica
TGGTTTGAATGATCTTGTAGATAAAGGTTGATTGTTTTATTTTTTTCATATTATTTTTGTGTTTTTTTATATGTGTTTAGTGATTTTTGCTAATTTCTCTTACCCTGGTTAAATGGCAAACAACGCTACTTCATGATTTAAGTCGGTTCTTTTTGTTTGCCCT
>NW_011499856.1:3047558-3069634 GCF_000495115.2 Populus euphratica
AGAATGCGATTACAAAAATTTACCGTACTAGGTGTGAAAGATTGAGGTTGTTAATGAACTGTGGAATTCCTGAAGATATTCGCTGGCTGATTTAAGCAAAGGTTTGATTATCAGGTGAGTCCTCTAATTCCTTTATTTCACACATGTCTGGAACAGGTAAAAGCACTTCTGCAAAGAAACGTCATGCAGGCCTGAAAGTCTGTCATCGATGTGCCAGATGGACTTGTAATGCACAATGTTGTTCTTTAGAAATGGTATCTATAAACTATGAAGATAAAATACAATTCGTTAATGATGACTTCAGTAAGGAGTCTTTAGATAATCTTCTATTAACTCTTGAAACGCATCCTAGTAGAGATGTGCATCGTGCAATTCATGATTTGTGACCCTATTTTGCATAAAGAACATGAACGACTTAATTTTGAGAATCTAACTAAAAAAGACCATGTTTGCTAATTTTTAAGAAAACTGGATGGAAGGCCATCCCTGACCCATAGAGGGCATTTAAGCTAAGACAATTTCTTAGAACTTTCATGATTTAAGTTTATTCAAATTATGATGTTATCAAGGATATTTTGTTCAGACAAGAAGTTATCAATGATATCTTGCAGCCTAGACACTGTTCAGTCCATATCTCGAGTTCTAGAAATTCAAATGACCTTAATTTTGTATTTCTAAAAAGCTGAGACAATTTCCTAGAACTTTCATGATTTAAGTTTATTCAAATTATGATGTTATCAAGGATATTTTGTTCAGACAAGAAGTTATCAATGATATCTTGCAGCCTAGACACTGTTCAGTCCATATCTCGAGTTCTAGAAATTCAAATGACCTTAATTTTGTATTTCTAAAAAGCTGAGACAATTTCCTAGAACTTTCATGATTTAAGTTTATTCAAATTATGATGTTATCAATGATATTTTATTTAGACAAGAAGATAAGGATTATCACCAAGTCAAGATATAGCCACTCACTCAACAATTAGTCATCAAATCAATAGTTTCAAATTTTGGGCTATAAAAGGGGGCATTTGCCATGCATTTAGGCATCTTGGTTTTTAGAATAATATCATGTTCTTGCTCTTTCTCTTTATATTTTTTTATTTAAGTTTTGCTTTTATTAATCTCTTGTTTATGCCTTTCATTTCCTTTTCTTTACTTAGTTAACTTATATCTTATTTATGTTCTTATTTTGCTGATTTATGTTTCTCTTCTTTCATTATGTTTAATTAAGTTTATCATGGTTACACTAATGGTGTAAGAATAAATATAGTGTAAACTCAACATGGACTTTAATAGTTGATACTAACATGCTTTGTATTTGTTATCTTGTTCACTTTTTATACTTGTTAAATGGTTAATCTAGATTTATGTTGTTTAACACATGGTACAACAAATACTTGACACTTTCATAACCCAACCGTATGGTATAACCTATATCTGTGCTATGGAAAGAACTTAATTTGTTGTTAATATAAGTTATAATCATGAATACCTAACAATATTTAAAACTAATGTAATCATGCAAATAATTTAGGTAAGTAGAGGCATCGTATATATAGTCTATACACAGCTCTTATTAGAAAATATTCAATGCATTAATCTAGGAAGCAAATCCTAACTAATTTGCAGCCAAATAATTAAAATGAGAAAACTACAATATTCTTATTGATTATGTGTTGATTCTAGTGATTTCTTTCCAACATTAACACATCATCCCAATCATTAGATGATGGTGAGGTTCTTCTCTTTATGGCATTTTCAATTATCAAAAGCTGCTGTTTCCTGTGAATTATAGTTGCACAAAAACGTGATTTTCCTTATTCGGTGTGGTAGAAATCCCATCATTTATAATGATTCACCCTCCTCTCCAGCTTTCAATATCCTTCTTTAATTAAATCCCTCATTTTAGCACTTTTCAACTCAATCCTTGGTCTAAAAAAATCCCTTGAATCAGGCCCACGAACTTGGGCAAAAATCCTTCTCGCGGCAGGAATCCCTGCTTTAACACTAGATATTCAAATGGGAATATCTGAGCTTCTGATATTGGAATCAAATGATTCAAAAGCCCAAATTCATCTACATGTCCCAGATTACAACTTTGATGAAGGATTTGAAATGAGATAAATTTATTTTGAATAACAGAATTACAACCAAACTTGGCTGGAAACCTTATCATGGCAGGATTCTATGTTTTCACGGTAGATTTCAAACAGTAATATCTTGAGCTTCTGATATCAAAATCAAGCAATTCAAAAGCCCAAATTCATCTATATGTCCCAAAATATAAATTTGATGAGGATTCAAAGTGAGATCAGAAAGGGGTCACAAAGGAATGAATTTATCATTATAAAGACTATTGATCAATCTAAGAAATCCAGATGATTTTGGCAGTAAAGGGGAAGGATAAAGAGAGCATAAAACAACTCAAACAGGGTTTTGAAAAAATATTTCTTTCTCTGCTTTTGTCAATCTTCTAGTAAACATGAGTTAAACTCCTACACTCAGTTCAAAAGAGGTATGCACTGTCTCTAGCATGCGGGGTCCAAAATTGAGTAACAATAATCCCAATAAAAGTTCTTTACTTCGTTCAAAAACTTACTTTTACTTTCGTACTCCATTGAGCTGGCAAATCTTCTAAAAAACCAAAATGACAAAATTATCAAACCAAGGCATTGATCTAAGAGAAAGTAAGGATTCATCAGGAAAGTAATCATCGATTGGTATGATGTCGGATGTCGAATCTATTATCACTCTTGATAAAAGATCCACATCAACATTTTTTGTGCCTTTTTCATCTGTGATTTCTTCTTAAGAATAAATCATTTGCAAATCTTCAGATTCATCCAGCTCAATTTTACTTAAAGTCGATTCAAGTTGATCATAAACTAATTCTTCAATATAATCTACTTCTTGTAAATCATTATCATCTCTAGGTTACTTGCAAATATTGAAAATATTCATCTCAATGTCATGTTTGCAAGTGATAGCTTCATCAGTCCATTCCTATAATTAATCAATGCATTAAAAGTTGCAAGAAATGGACGTCCTAAAAAAACAAGAAATGAATTACATGCTTTAACAGGTTATGTGTCCAAGATAATAAAATCCACAGGATAAATGAATTTATCAACTTATACTAACACATCTTTAACTATTCCTCTAGACACTTTATAGATCTATCAACAAGTAAGAGAGTTATAAAAGTTAGTTTTAACTCACCTAGATTAAGACTCAAAAAAACTGAATATGACAATAAATTCACACTAGCTCTAAGATCAAGTAAGGCTCTTTCAATTTTATGTTCTCCAATAAAGAAAGAAATTGTAGGACAACCAGGGTCTTTATATTTCAAAGCATTATTGTTCTAAAGAATGACACTTACTTGTTTGGCTAAGGCTTTCTTTTTCACATTCAGTTTTCTCTTCACAATGCACAGATCTTTCAAATATTTAGCATAAGAAGGAACCTATTTAATAGTATCCAACAAAGGTATATTGATCCTTACCTATTTGAAAGTTTCAAAGATTTCAGAATTGTAATTGACTTTTCTTTATTTGGTCATGGCATGAGGAAATGAAAGTGTTGGTGGGGAATCATTTTTTTCTTTGCAATTTTCAAATTCAACCCCTTTCTTACCCTCAGAGATTAACTCATCATTGATAACGTCAGAATTTGAACCAGACCTCAGCTTTCCAGGAAAAAAAATTGAGGTCATTTGGACTTCTAGAACTTAAGATATAAGCTAAAAACTGAACAGTGTTTGGGTTGCAGGGCATATTCGAACTTCTTTATTGTTGCTATAATTTGGACTTAAAAACAGCATTTGAAATTTGGACTCTACATGAAAGTTATAGGCCTATGTCTTACCTTTCCATCCATATAAAGTAAACCTAAATCCGAGATCTACAACTCTAGATATAACCCAATTACTAAATAGTGTTCTAGTTTGGACTACACCAGCATCTCTTTTCTAAGTTTGACTATCTCTTTGTCCTTTCAATTTCAATACTTAAACTCATCAATCAATCCTTTTATTTATGTGATAGGCCTACATTTAAGATGAACATTTATTACAAATTAAAAGTATCTTATATTATTAGATATATTATTATAAAACACGCTTTAGTTAAGGAGTTATTGATACTTCAAGTGTAAAATGATGATATAAAACCTTTATAAAAATACACTTTTAAGTACTAATCACTCAGCCTCCTTAGCAATGGAACTAATTTTTGTGTTATGTTAAAAACCATATGCAACAACCTTCTTAAACTCTAACTCAATCACAAAGTTAGAACTATAAGAACCAAAAGCTCTGGTACCTTTAATATCATCACTAATAAGATGTGTGATGGTTTCTGAACTTGGAGAACTTTTGGATATTTGTTTCATAACTTTTATCTTAAGTTTAAGAACATCAACTTTAACCTCATTAATTTCATAATTATACGCAAACACGTGTGAAACACGCTTTTCGTAATATGCTTTATGAAAAATCACATATGGAACCACATCTAATTTGGTTCCTTTTTTTATGATTTTACTATTACGATCAGAGTCAACATGCTCGTTAGCATGAACATCTTTCGTATACTCAGGGTCATTAGAAGCCAAGATTTCTACTTCAAAATCTTCTCACTAAGCATCATCTTTCTTATTCTTATCTAATTTTGATGGTTGATTCCAATCCATAAAAAAATAAAATCATTAAAAATTTTAGTTGCAATATCATATTCATCCCATCAAGAAACTACCCTTTCTGCTTATGCCTCTAAAATGAATTCTTAAAACTGGCCATGGATATGTGTCACTCTTCTTACGATCCTCTAATTTTCTCTTATTCATATCTACTAATCGATAGGATAATTCTTTAACTAACCTCTTCACATTTATTTTCACATGTCAATATGTTAATTTAGTAATTTATCTGTGCCTGTCTTTTATCACCAGTTCTTGAACATCTTTTTCTTTAGGGAAAACCTCTTCATCCCGTACTACATGAGCACATCATATTCTGCAATTACCTCTTCCATCTATGGTTATTGAAAAGCAAAAAATAACCAACCATGAGGAATCGTTGAGCTCTAATACAAATTAACATAGACATGAATAACATAAGAAAGACAGTATGCACATGCAACACAATATTCTGCCGAATAGAGTTACGACACAAAAATCTTAATTTAAAATTTTATTAATGAAGATTTCTTTTCAAGTAATCTACTAAAATACAAGCTACATAACCATATTTGAATAAAACATCCTAAACAAAGATGAAAACAAATAATAAAAGAATTCTAAATTAAATTGAAAAAAATCATAAATCAACTAGGAAAATATATTGATTTCTAAAAAATAACATCTACACTTTATTTTAAGGCTTTTTCATATTCATGATGATACAAGATTTTGATCTTATAGAAAATAATGACTTTATAATCTCTTGGGAATATTTCGTATAATTCAATAATTGAATAAAAAAATAATATATACTAATAAGACTTATTAGCATGCATGTTTGTTTTTTTAAAAATAAAAAACTCTAGCATGAAAAAACCCCTTGTCCAACTCGAATCCAATTCTAAATATGAAATCTAATTTCTTTTTCAAGATGCGAACGCCAAGAATAATTTTAAATTCATATTCATATTCTTATTTTCAAGATGCAAGGAATCTCAATGATTTCATTGACATGTTGTTTCAATAAAGTGGTGAGAAAAGTTTATAGATATTTATCTTTCCGTTTTCCTATGTATTTCAAACATTGATTGGTAGAAATATTTATCTTTATTTTATGATAAAACTTTTTGATAATATATTCAAGAATTTGCGCATCAAGGAAAGACATATGATAGATCGTTTGCTTCTTTGGCACTTATGAATTCTAACAACTTTAAATGTAAAGCAATATTGCTATCTTATCAATAAACAATCATTATTTTAAAAGTAAATATTCAATAAAAAAATTAAACATGCCACAAATAGAGTTTATATATTTTAATAGAGAGTAAATAACCATTTTCATAAACTGATACAATAATTCTTTGAACTAGAAAAAGCACAACCCATATGTGTTGTCGTTCAAATAAAAATGGAAAAGAAAAGAAAAGCTATACAGTAAAATTTAGAAAAGATCTTTCAAACAAATTGACTTCATCATGTCGTTGTACAAGAACCAGGGGCATGTGACAATCCATAGAATTAACTTCAAAATCCACCTGGCTAGTCAAGAATCATGATTTCCATGTTTATTTCACCTGAATGACTTCTTATAAATTAGAAGCATGTAGAGTCCCTCCTCCAGTATCCTTCTTGGCCAACTCTCTTTATTCTTTGCTCTCTTTGATATTTCTCAGTTCATGCGAGCTTTCCTACCCTCATTTAGCCATGGAAGTTGGGTATGGAAGCTGTGACAAAACTGGGTTTTTCACTCAAGGACGAAGGTCGCTCAAGGCCTTGACTGTGCAATTCAAAGTTAAGACGGTTGAATTGGCTAGGAACATAAAGAAGCTTGGACAAGATGATCCAAGAAGAGTTATTCATTCACTAAAAGTAGGACTTGCACTTACATTGGTATCAATGTTCTACTACTGTCAGCCACTTTACAGTAATTTTGATGAAACTGCAATATGGGCTATTATGACTGTTGTTGTTGTCTTTGAATTCTCCGTGGGTAAGTCTCTGACATTTTGAAAATAGAACAGAAAATCCCTTTCATGATTTTTGACAAATTAGTTTTCAGGGGCTACTCTTGGAAAAGGATTGAATAGAGGAATGGCAACGCTAATGGCTGGTGGACTAGGTATTGGAGCACATCACCTAGCAAACCTCTCTGGACATATTGGAGAACCCATACTACTTGGGTTCTTTGTCTTTCTACAAGGTATCTTTAACCATGCATGCACACAAAATAAAAATTATTGCACCTCAAAGTTCATACCATATTGATCCTTACTGTTACATGAAAACGTACTCATGTATTCAAAATTATTTTGGTTTTTGTTTGCAGCTACAATATCAACATTTTTAAGGTTCTTTCCGAAAATTAAATCGAGATATGATTATGGGATGTTAATATTCATATTGACCTTCTCTTTGATATCGGTATCTGGTTATCGAGACGATGAAATATTAGAGATAGCACATAGAAGATTATCAACCATATGCATAGGTGGTGCTACTTGTGTCATCATTTCTATTGTTATTTTCCCTGTGTGGGCTGGTGAAGATCTTCACAATCTGATTGCTCTCAACATTGAAAAGCTTGGCAACTTCTTAGAAGGTATGCATGTCCCCAACAAAGCAGTGCCCTAACGCGTAGAACCTATCAAGTAGTGGATGCATTCATTCCAATCGTTATTTTTTAACATGCAGATGCTCAAAAACTTACTAAGATAAGATAAAATTTACAGGATTTGGTGATGAATACTTCAAAAGAACAGGTGGTGAAGAGCGTAATGAGGACAAGAAAATTTTGGAAGGATACAAAAGTATTCTCAATTCAAAAACTAGTGAAGGATCCTTGGTGTGTATAAATCTCTCACGCACCAAACTCCTCCTCCCCTATATAATTGAATTATTTTCTGATAATAGTTTTGATGCCTTTCAGGCTAATTTTGCAGCATGGGAGCCAGGTCATGGTCGGTTCCCATTTCGACATCCATGGAAACTATACCTGAAAGTTGGGACTCTGGCTCGAGAATGTGCCTACCGAATTGAGGCATTGAATGGATACTTAAACGCTGACATGCAGGTATAAGAAAAGAAATCAATTCCCTAGAAGCTATCTCATCTTTGATGTCTAAATACAATGTGATATGCTTACTTTAAGATATCATATGTTGTGATCCATTCTCACGAAAATTCGTAAAGTTCAAGCTTTTATGTATGGGTTAAATAATAATAAAATTAATATCAATTAGGAACTATATGCTAAGAAGCACTCCGGTATGCTTATCTCTAAATATTTGCTGCTTATTCTTGCAGGTATCATCAGAAGTTAGTACCATAATTCAGGAAGCATGCACAACTATGAGCTTAGAATCTGGAAAAGCACTAAAAGAACTTGCATTGGCAATCAAAACAATGGTGCAGCCATCTTCTGCAGATTCCCACATTGAAAATGCAAAATCTGCTGCCAAAAATATCAAATCTTTACTCAAATCAGGCATATGGGAAGACATTGACCTGCTGAAAGTTATACCAGGAGTTACAGTGTGTTCAATACTTGTTGATGTGGTCACATGCACAGAAAAAATTGCTGCATCCACACATGAACTCGCCTCCAAAGCCCAATTTAAGAGTGCAGACTCTCCTTTATCAGAACAAATTCAGAGTATAAAATCTGCTCAGATGGCCAATTGCTCCCATGTCATCACTTTCAGTGAATCTACTCTTGCTGCTTCACAAAGTGAGAGTTCTTCAGCACCAAAGGCCAGCAAGCAAAGTATGGAAGTGTAAATATATGTTACGATCATGTCGCTTATAGGGTATTTCAATAAATGCCCTTTTCTTTCAAGATGAGAAAAATGCCATTTTTTTCGGGCATATATGGGTAACTTCAATTTATTTATTTTACATGTCATTTTCAGAAAGACAGAAAATTTAATCTCGATTGATATAAATAAGATTTACTAAGTTATAGAAGCTGTGAATTTTAAATTCGCAATTTATTTATAGGAATAATATAATGAAACTTGTCTCCATAAAGGTTTAGAATACCTTTAAATATGCTAAATAAAAACCCCTTTCTCTATTATAAAAGAACTAAAAATCTAAATGTTTAAAGCTTAAAGAAAAATAATATAAAATCCAGATTAAAATAATAAATATTAAAAATGATAAAAAAATAACAAAATTAATCCAATCAACAACTTATAAAATTAATTCTGGAAGATTGAATGGTCCAACAAGCAAGAAAGTTGGCCTTTATAGAAAAATTATTTATAAAATCACCTAAAATACTTTAAATTCTATAATTTTTTTTATTTTCATTATTTTAAATTATTATTCTAGTTTAGTATAATCATATCTCTTATTAGATCTAAACTTGCCCACCTTAACTACAAAAATATTTATTAGACCATTCACATTTTATATCTAAGACAAATCCTTTTCAATTATATTGAATTCTTATTTAAATTCATTAATTTTTAAATGTTTAGCTGCATCAAATCCTCAGTATCCTTATAAAAAAAAACACTTGACTGAGGTAATTGCTTTTTTCTTTCTTTTTATTATTTTATTATTTTATTTTTTAATATTTAAATAATTGAAAATGTAATTTTTAATTATTTAAATATTAAAAAATAAAATAATAAAAAAAAAAATTACCTCGGTCTAATCTCTTTATTTTTATTTTAATTTTTTATAAGTTATAGTGATTTGCAGGTTTACTAGAATAACCCAAATTGCCTTGGTTTACTGGTTTGATAAGGTATTTTTTTCTTTTCCTTTATAATTTTACTTGATTTTATTATTATCTATTTTTTTCTCATATAATTAAAAAAATAGTTTCAGAAAAAAAATCATGTTTTTAAATTTTATAAAATCCAGGGACATGTTTACAAGTTTGGCTGATTGACATGATTTGCAGGTCTGACAAGTTAATTTTTTTTTTCAATTTCATCTATAGATAATGGGATAATTGAAAATTCAATTTCATAATTGATTTTGCTTATCTTTATATAAGGTTATCATGATTTTAAAATAATATTTTAATAATGGGTCAGTGTTCAGTTTTGCAATCATCAATTTCTATTATCATATAATTAGATAAAAAATAATTTTAAAAAACAAATTAGAATCATAGTGGAGTCCATAACCCAGTTCACATGCTTGGCTTGTTAGCTCAAGTTACTCAATTCACATGTTTGACAGGTTTACCCGTCCCACCGCATATGCTTTTCTTTGTTTTTAATTTTTTTAATTATTATTTTTTATTTCTTTCTTCAATATTGAATTAGTCAAGAAATAAATTGTATAGTTTATTTTTGTTTGTTTTCTATAGAGTTATTGCAATCTCAAATAAATATCTATTTTAGGGTTGATGTTTAATTTTACAAGCATGTATTTTTATTGTAAAACTAAATAATTTTTTTTTATTAAAAATATTATTAAACCTAATAGAGTACATGACTTAAGTCGTTGGGGGATTGAAATTGATCCAATTTGTTGTTGTTTTGATATTTTAAAAAAAAATTATCATCTTAAAAATTTTTCTTTAAATTAAGTCATGTTTTTTTTGGTTATTTAAATTATTTTTAGATTCATAAAATTAATTAATTTAAGTTGGGTTAGCTATCATGTAATTAAATTTATAAATTAAGTTAGACAAAAAGTTAGGATGAAATATTTTAAAATTGATTTATTTTATAAAATTGTGTAAATAAAACTCTTTCACACTTTTAATATTTTTTATAATTTTTTAAAAACTAATATAACCACGACAGTATAGAGGCCAATAAAATACTACATATGAAGTGACAAAGGGTCAAGATGCTCGTTTGTTCTTTCATCCCCCATGTTATGCTAAGATATCTTTAACTGGGGGCATAACAGGATTGCCAAACTCCAATATTATGTGCTTTAAAATCCAATTTTACACGTTTAAATCTATATTACGTGAGAGGTTGTTTTGCATGTATTTTAAACTGTATTTAAATATATTTAAAATAAAAAATTGGCATGAAAAATATTAAATTATTTTTTTATTTTTTAATAATTTTAAAGTGTTGATATAAAAAAACTAAAGAAATATATATATATATATATATATATATATATATGTGTGTGTGTATATAGATATAATACTTTTGAAAAATATGATGTAAAACAATATCAAACACAAACTTAGGTGATGTTTGGCATTATGATTGGAATA
Source organism: Populus euphratica (assembly GCF_000495115.2). Taxonomy (NCBI): domain Eukaryota; kingdom Viridiplantae; phylum Streptophyta; class Magnoliopsida; order Malpighiales; family Salicaceae; genus Populus; species Populus euphratica. The sequence continues at coordinate 3,058,443 of NW_011499856.1, forward strand.
CAATTTTAAATAATTTTTTTATATTTTTAAATTATTTTAATATAGTAATTTTTTAAAAAATTAAAATAAATAAATAAATATTATTTTTATGTATTTATAAAAAATATATACTTTAAAAATCAACCTTTAATAACTTCTTAATATGCTGATACAAACAATTTGTCCTTGGATTTTCTCATGGAGCTCCTGAAAGATATTTTGACTGAAGAAAGGTTAACAAGAACTCCAAGTTTTGACAAAATTTCTAAGTACCGTATCATTATCAACAACAAGGTCTATCAGCATCATCTTGCTGCTCTAAGCTTTTTGTAATCCAAGGCTTGCGTCGAGCAATGTCCCTTAAAAACTTGCTATTTAACATGTGTTTTATCATAGTTCAAACAATTTTATTTTTTAATAAAATTATAAATATATAGATTTTTTAAATGTATTTTAGGCTATAAAAACATTCTCAATAAAAAAAATCAAAAAGATTATACATACATTTAATTAAATAAATTAATAATTATATATTCCGATAAACATAAAAAAAGTAATTAATAATAAGTAAAGACTAAATTTAAAAAAATTCAGATATTTGATTTTGTAATATAGACCATATACCAAGTTGTGCTTAATAACTTCAATTTTTTTAATAAAAATTTTATTTAAATAAACAATTATTTATGCAAATAAAATATAAAAAAAATAGTTTACATAACCAAAGACTAAACTTTTAAAATAAAGAGAAATAGATGCACATCAAAACTCACAATATGAATTATGTATTTTGTAATGTCTAATAACTTTGAATCTTAAAATAAATTCTTTATTTAATAAAAATAATAATAGAATTGGTATGCACCATGCTATGGGTCAGAGCAAAAAAGTTTTTGAATGCAAAAAATATATCTAGGCATCGTTCAAAAAAATATAGTTCAACTATTAATTTAAAATTAGTTGTTTATTGGATGATATTTTTATCCGAGATAAAAGGCATGTTGGGTTTAATGGGTCAACCTTTATTGACTTGCAAAACCTGCTGAGATAATCTTGTAAAAAATAAATTGAAAAGTTAGTCCCTAATTAACTCAAAGTTAAAGGATAAAATTCATAAAAAAAAAAACACTTAATTAAAAGAAAAACAACAAATGAACACAACTCAACCGTCTAAAATCATGATGCAAATCATATTTGTCATCAAATTCAATAATATTTTTATTCCAAAAAAATATTTTTCTGGCAATAAAGCCTATGAATATTTTTCTATATGAAATATTTCTTTCTAAAAAAAAAATCGTGACAAATGTTTTGGATTGAGATAATAAAAGTAGATTATTGATAATAAATTGCTAAATTGTATTTTATTAGTTTCAAATTAAATAAAAAAAATAGATCATTAATAACATATGGTAAAATTGTATTTTGTTTTTAAATGAGGGGAAAAAAACATTAAAAAAAAGGAAAAAACTTAATAGCTTGAACAGTATAACTTAATCCATCAAACTTGTAATCCAGATCATGAACTCAACCAAGTTTAGTAATTTTTTTTCTTAAATTTATAGTTAACCTAAATATAACATAACTAAAGTTGAAAAAAAAAAGCAAAAAGAGAGCTTGTGCATAGGCCTTTGAAAGAAAAAGTCAGATGCGTAGACCTTCAAGCCCAAGCTCATGTGTCTAAGCTTGGTTTTTTTAGAAAAAAAAATTATGGATGATTTATTATCTGACCCTATATTTTTTTATATAAAAAAACAAATGACATATTACTTACTGAGATAAATAATGTATAGTCTATCAGCCTAGGTTAATGGCTGGAAAATCAGAACGGTGGACTTTTTGCCCTAAAATCCTTGACTTAAAGTCATTTTAATCCAAAAACACATTTTCAATACCCCTAGAACATTTATAAACCAATTCATGAACCTAAAAAACCTAAAAAATAATTCAAGAACCCAAAATCAAACTGGGTTAGATTTGTTTTTTTCGAGTTATATTTATATTTCTAGGCAATATTAACACACTAAACGACCACCATTAAACTCCTTTCATGGCATGAAACTCAAAGGCACCAAGAATAATCATTTTGGTGGTCGGAAATAATGTGAACAACAACTTTTTTTTTAATGCTACAATCTAGTGATCTTTCTCTATCATCTTTCAAATCATGTACGAAAAAATAATAAAAACAAATATTTATACTGAAATTGAATTTCAAAAAAATTAAGGGATCGAATGGGTATAATTTGAAAAGTTAAAGGAGCAAACTGAACTTTCATTGAAAATTTTGAACCCACCATCTATTTTTGATGTCTTTTCCCCAATGGTCCTCCTTCTTTCAATCTTATCCCCTATTAACAAATTTAAATTAATTTTTCTTTAATTTAACTTCAAAAAGGATGCAATCATGTAAAAAAATGTTTGAGAATTAAATTAAAAAAATTAATTTTTTTTTAATAGTGAATCCGTTGTGAAATGCGTGAGCATAAACCATGCAAATTCTACCGTCATTCACGACATAAGCTAGGTCTCTTTTTCTTCCTAATTTTTCTCAACTTGCATGAGTTTCTCCATGGTGGAATTAGGTGTGGACATATAGCTTAAAGCCAAAATTATAAAATCTAACACCGGAAAAAGCCGAGTCACAGTTCAGGTAAATCTAAGAAACAATTAAAACAAATAGATGACATGTTTATTAAATTAAAAAAAGAATCAACTTTCGTCAGGGCCTAAATCACCTGAAGCACCTGAATCACCTAATTTTTTTTCAAATCTAGCAGAACTAATTTATATCTAAATTGACTGGTCAAGAAATCATTGTCAAAAGGCAACGCCCTTGGCTAGATGCGTCAGCAAGCCATTGTCTAGATTTTGGCCGCAAGGAAAAGAGCTCGCTGCCTCGTAAGGATGTCAGTCATGACTTATCTTATACATGTATAAGCCTACAAAATGGAATTTTGAACTCTTAAATTAAACGTTTGATTATTAAGTTTCTAATGTCGTGTTAAAAACTATTATAATTCAAAAAATTAAAACGTTAAGTGAAACTTAATGTGTAATTATCTACTAATTTTTTTAGAAGTTCATGTAATTAGGGAAAAAATAATTAAGATGTGCGTGTGGCAATATACGATATGTGAATATTAACCTGTTCGTTGAAACTAATTGATAAGAAATAGATTTTTTCACAAGGCAACGGTCAGATCAAGGAAGCTCACGAGGTTGGAAATACTTCAAATTGAACTTGTTTTTCTGATAGTGGTTTAATGGGTTTTAGAGAATTTTATATAGATTGGCTCGTCCCTCATTTGAAGAGTTTGTTTGTTTTTTAAGGATTTTTTTTAAAAAAATTTTATTATTGAAATGAGTTAATTTATTGCCGGTTTTATAAATTGAATCATAAATTTTATAAGTTAACTTAATTTTTTTATTTTTTTATTGAATTTTCTCTCAATTTTATTATTTATTATTTAAATAATTTAAAATAAAATTTTATAAATTCTTTTATTTGATTTTTATGAGTTTATTATAATCTCATTGTCTAAGTTATTGAATTTTCTCTCAATTTTATTATTTAATATTTAAATAATTTAAAATAAAGTTTTATAAATTCTTTTATTTGATTTTTATAAGTTTATTATAATCTCATTATCTAAAGGTTTAGTGAGTTTACCTGAATTAAAGGTTTAGCAAGTTTATTTTTATTTAATATTTAGTTATTTTTATTTTTAATTTTATTTAGTTAAATCAGGTTATTTTTTATATTTTTTTATTTAATAGATTTTTTTTAAATTTTATTATTCAATACTCAGTTAGTTCATAATTAAACTTCATAATTTATTTTAAATTTTTTTGTGGATTTATCCTAGTAATCTAACCTAAGTTGCCGGTTTAATAAAATAATTCGAGTTGAATTAAGTTATTTGTTTTTTGATTTTTTTAATTAAATATTTTTTGCAATTCATATTTTAATATTTAATTGATAAAAAATTAAATATTATATTTTTTTATTTTTTTTATATAAAGTTATTCTAATCTTATGATACAAGTTATCGGTATAGTAGGCTAACTCGAATTAATCTAATATTGTTTTTATTTTAATACTTTAAAAACTATATTGTCTTGATATTATTTTTAGTTAAACTATATTTTTAATATTAATTGAAGTTTTTATTTTAATTCTTTAAGTTGATGAAGTAAAATTACATATAATTTTCTATATTAAAAAAATGCTATTTTTTACGTTGAAAAAAGTTAATATGATTAATAGCTTACGAGTAACAATAACTAATTGTTTCCTACCATGGGTGGATGTGATACGTCTTTGATGCCTGTTGACACACAGGAATGATCTGGGGACCTGTATGAAAGGGAGACTGTCTGTGTGAAAGGAGGATATTACACTTGTTCTGTCTTTGTCTTGTCATTCTATTCTATCAACTGTGTTCCTTTATTTTTTTGATTTTCTACTGGAAATTAATATAGTTAATAATTGCAGACTAATTCGGGTTGATGACCGCATCTACCTTCTGACGTCACTCGTATTCCTTCATCTGTTTCGTCACAACACTCTCTGCTTCGCGCAGCCAAACACCAACACCAGCAACGCAACAGACTAAACTTATATTTCAAAGGGTATGTCGGTGGCAATTTTTGCTTTTGTTTTTGCTTTTTTTAAGTGTTTTTATTTTTTTTAAAATATGAAATTTATTTTTAATTTTTTTTTAATGATTTTAATATGCTAATACTAAAAATTAAAAAATCTAAAAATAATTATTTCAATATATTTTTCAAAAACACTTCTACACCATACACCATAATTCCAAAAACAGACAAAAATACAATTCAAATCCAGAGCTCCAATCGACACCCATTTTTCAAATGATTTGTTTTCATCCTCTTCTTTTCCATCAGATTCATAGGACGACAAAGAAATATTTGGGTCACCTGTGATCAAAATATTCTTGAAGAGGAAAAGAATTCTAGTGGAAACTCAGGCTCAAAGGATTCTTTGGCCAGATTTGAGTGGTTTTGACAGTGTTTTCGGGTTTTTAGTATCAATGGTTAGATCCTCAGATTACAATGTTTCTAATAAAACCAGTCGGATTCGAAGAAAATGAATTAATGAAATAGTATTTTTAACACCAGAATTGTATGGATCTTGTGGCAATGAAACGATGTGAATATGTAGTTACATAGAACCAGGGGCACAGGATCAATGAAAACATACTTAGTACGGGACTCGTGATACAATTACACAATCCACGAGTGTTATGGTTGATTAACGTTAGTAATTATGAGATTAACGTTAGTAATCGGTCATTATCCAGGCATAGGGTCCGAACTATATATCCCCCTTAAGTCGGGAGAATCAGTGGGTAATTAACATGAACGAGAGTCGTCACTATAATTTGATATGGCATGGCACCTGGGAGGATATTTCAATTCGTTACAAAATCTAAATTCAAGCTCATGGTTTTCGATATAATGTTCTCGAATCCAATACCATGTAAAAAGTTGTATTTCATAAACTAACTCAAGCAAGAGGGATTGGTGAAGTAAAGTTGTTTGTTTCATATGAAGTTTATGTAAGATGTGTTCCACATGAATGAAATAATCAGTTTTTAATTTTTTTAATTAAAATATAAATGTTAAGATTTTATTTGTAAATTAAATTTGGAAAGTAGTTTTTATTTGACAACTATATATTTAATGAAAATATAATATATAAGGAATTTATTCAAAAACAAGTGCGTTTTCTTTCCTGTAATTGTATGTTTCATTCAATAAAACACATGTACAAATAATTAAAGATCAAAGAGAAACACAGTTTTCTTCATTAAATTACATTTAGAACATTTATATATATGACTGTTCATGTTTACAATAAAAAGAATTACTTATATGTGATATCAGAACATTGAATATAAAAGCTCATAATTTTTTATTAAAAAAATATTATTTATTTCGATTTCTTATGTATCTTAATTCCGAGAGATTATTTTTCTTTTCTTTTTTCTGTCCATTATAATAATAAAACAAAAACAAGTGTAAGTAAACAAGCAGCCATGTATTATTAAATTTGAATGTCAAAACAAGCGGCGATGTATTATTATCAATGTTGAATGTCAAAGCAAGCGGTACGGTCATGTGTAATTGATTTTGCATGATTGAATGTATTATTGATTTTTGCTGCCACTTATGACCTTTGATCTTTATTCTTGACAATTAATTTCTATGATTTCAACGATTCCCGTAAATATCAATTGTATGCCAAAGTGGAGGAGAGGGCACTCAAAAACATCATTCTTTTGTCCAAATTTATATTCATGATTACATGTTAGGACATTTATGTTATGTGCGAGCTAGTATTACATTTGTAATTTGCAATTTATATTATGAATGTTTTGTTTACCATCAAAAGTAATTAAATTCTCAAGGCAAATAAATTTTAAATTACTAAATTGATGTTTATTATTACAAGACATATTATAATTATTCAAATAATAGTTTTTTTTTAATTATTATTTGGGTAGTTTTATATTTTTTAAAGGATAAAACTAGTTCAATTTCATTCGTAACTATCTTTTTTAATAAATACATTTCTTAAAAATCAAATATATAAATAAGGATATAGCAATATGTTAACCACTAAACCAACATTTTATTAATTATCTAAATATTAGTTATTTGTTTTTATAATTAACTAATATAATTGTTAATAATTAAAATGTGCTATTATTTTTTATTATATATCCAAATATAGTAAATATACATATATATATATATATAATTATCAAATCAAATCTTATTAGTTATCAGCATCATTATTATTTTTTCTCAATTCATGCCTGTTGACTATTGGAAATGACATGGAGAAGGATTGAAGGGAGGGTGTCAGGGCGTGAAAGGATGTGAAGCTGAAGGGAGGGTGTCAGGGCGTGAAAGGAGGAAGTACAAGATTTTTATTACACTTTGGGTCTTCGTGGATGTGAAGTTTTCTAAACTGAAGACGACTATATATTTGAGTAGATGAAATTCTAAAGAATAGTTAGAATCGCTTGTCTTTAAGTAACACAAAATTCTAAGGAGTAGTTAGAATGGATCACCGTCCAGTTGCTGCTTAACGTAATTGGTACCTCCATGGGAAATCCGCTGTGTATAATAATTATAAAAGGTTTCACTGTGAAAGCCTGTATTATTCATCAACTCTTATATTTTGTTGTGGATAGGTTGTATACAATTTTTATTTTATCAGTTTTTAGATTTATTTTAGGTGTTTAGAATTTGAAAAATATAAATTTAATCTTTTCAGTTATGATAATAGTTGAAATATAAAAAAAACCAGGTGACACATTATTAATTTTATTTAAAAAAAATAATAGAGAAAATGACCTGTGGTTCATTTAAATTATATTTTTTTGAAAAATTATTTTAAAAAAAAAAATTAGAATTGCACTTAGAGTCTTTCTAAATGGATTAGGCCAGCAATGTCTAGTTTTTTTTTTTTTATGTTTTTGTTTAAAGAATAACTTGCCTTTCTTATGTGTTTTTATAAAATATTTTTAATTTATTTTTAAATTAATATCCCTTTTTAAATAACTTGCCTTATATTTTTTGTATCTAGCCTTTTGTAAATATTGACTGTTGTTTTTTAATTATTTTTTTATATTTATTTTTTTTAAAAAATTATTTTAATTTATCTGTAATTTGTTTTTTTTGTTTTATACAATTGTACTTTACTTTTAAAAATAAAAAAATTATTTTTAGAAGGTATTTCCAATTAGTTTTTCCTTTGATCTTATTCTATTAATTTTATATGTGTGTTTATTTATACTATCATTTTATCAAATAAAAAAATAAATTTAATAAATAGAGTCATTAAACACAAGTGAGTAAATGAATTGTATTATAAAATTAAATATTTTGATTTATATTTGTCTATTGAGTTTTTCATATATATATATATATATTTAGTTACAATTAATAATATTTTTATTTATTGACATATGATTTTTAATTTATTTAATTAGAATTGTTCATGGATTTGTTTATCTATACTTCTTGTTTTTATATAAAAATGATTTTGAAAAAGCTTATATATTCATTTTTGGGTAAAAACATTAACTAATCAATAACAAAACACAAGTGAGATAGCTGGTTCTAATTTAATTATTTTTTTTCTTTTTATGATTTCATAAGTTATTTATTTTTTTGTTTTGAAAATTATGAGGTAGTCTTTCATGAAAGTTGCCTCTTAATTAATTTGAAAGATTCTTAAATTGTATTTTTCAAACATGAAAGAATTAAATAATAATTGACTCTCTCAATGTCTTATCAAAGCTATTACGAGGGCTAATCTAAGGTCAATACAGACCGAAAGTTTGTTAAGAGATGACTATAAGCTAGTCCTTCAGGATGTTAATTAATTAATCCTTTTATGATGGTAGAAATTGCCTGTTTATCTTTATATTTTTAAATTCATTTTTCTTAATAAGAATAATTTTAATGGCAAAAGCAATTTAGAAATTGCATGTTTATCTTTATATTTTTAAATCAATTTTTTAAGCATCTTCAATAACGAAAACCACTTAAAAAACAAATTATTAATATAAATTTTAATGTAAATATAATTTATTTATGTGCACTCCAATAAAACATCATTTTAATATATTTAATATTAATTCTTTTATTTTTTTTAGAAAAGGCATTAAAAAAGTTTAATTGATGAAGGAATTTTTTTAAAAATAATTTTTTTTTATGCTTTTGGTTCTTGTAATACATACTTAGGAATGATTTATATATATATATATATATATATATATATATATATATATAAGATTAAATTTTTTGTGGACAATGTATTTTCGACTAATAAAGACTATATTAACAAATAAAATTTAATTTGAGGAAAAAAATTTAAAATTGGATATCTAATGACTTAATTAGATATGTTCAAGGTTTATTTGAATTTATTAAGGGCTTAATTACAAGAAAATTTGATTTTTAAAAGTCCATTTACACTTTAAATTGAAGAAATTAAAGTCTAGGGGTTGAATTGTAATTTTTAGGAGTTAATTTGGTCAAATCAAAGGTTTGGTTTTATAAATATTGAAATTTGATGGGCAAATAGGGATTTGTTTAAAAAAATCCAAAACTAAAGATCAAACTAAAAAAGATATGTAACCTAATTAGGAGGGTTAAATTGAAAGTTTGTTGGTCATTTAAGGATCAAAGTGCATAAATTCAGAATTAAAGATCAAAATAAAAAAGACGGCTAACATAAAACCTTATATTTGCATTTGATGAGGGTTAAATTGCGTGCAATTAAAAAGAATTTGTGTCAATTAAAGGTATAAGTGCCATAATTAGAAGAAAATTGACTAAATTGTATCTTTTCCAAATTTCAAATTAAAAATCCTAATTTCTATGGTTTTAACCTAAACAATGCGTTGTTTAGTCTCTGTTTATTTTCTTTCTTGATAATTCATAATGATCAGGTTAACACCTTTTAAGAGCTTATTCTGGAGTTCTAAATTTCAAAATGACATGATAATTTATTTATTTTTACAAATAAAAGAGAAACATTTCCTCTACAACCCTATTTATATGAAATTAGATGTTTATATCCTAATGTTTTCATGAAAGTCTTTAATATCTTGTCTCTAGTGAGTCATCACTCAATTTTTAGATTTTAGGTTAATTAAGTTGGCACTTTTGAACGAATAAATGTGGAGTTACGGACTTTTAAATTGAATAAAAATAAATCCAAATAAAAGATTTGCATCCTGTTTATTAGATTCAGGTGGTCTCAAGCGATTATGACATTAGAATTGCTTTAATGAAGCTTTAAAAGTGGACAACTCAGTCAACTCTGACAATGCAACTATTTTGGAAAAAATGATTTGGTTTTTGTATGTTTACACACAAAAGCTTCTCAATTAGTCTTTTTCAAGGTTTCATAACACTCTTCTCAAGATCACGAGGTCAAAAATAGATTCAAGACTTTCCAAATACCTATAAATACCTCTTTTCAAGCATGCTTAGAGGTTGGAATAGGAAAAAAGAGAGAAAAAAAGAAAAGGATAAGAAAATATGACACGATCAAAAAGTTGATGTCTTATCCCAAGTGTAGGAGTATCAAAGTAATAAATAACCCGGCAAGACCGGGGTCGAACCACAGGAAAGTTAACTATATAAATTATAAATAATAATAATAATAATAATAATAATTGTTTAGGATATAAGCATTGAAGTCCATATTGAGTTTATATTTACTTATCCTAACACTATTAGTGAAACCTTTTCACCTTGACATAATTAAATTAGCTAGACATTATGAAAGAGAAAAACTTAAAGAAACAATATAAGAACAAAAACATGATATAAGTTAACTAAGTATAGTAAAGGAAATGAAAAGCATGAACAAGAGATTAATGAAAACAAAACTTAAGCATTACTAAAATATAAAGAGAGAGAGCAAGAACATGATCTTGATATGGAAAAAAATATGCCCAAATGAATGGAAAATGCCTCTTCTTATAGGCTAAAATCCGAAACTATTTATGTGATAATTGATAATTGATGTAGTGGCCAACTATTGATTAGTGGACTTGATAGACAGCATCACTCAATCACTTTGGATGGCTGAATTGACATTGATACAATCAGAATTTGGCAAAGTGTTCTAATGAAATTTGTTGGAAATTATCTTTTCCTTCTACCTACCAAATTTCAGATTATTTCGAGCACTACAGCTCGAAATATGTCTAAAATATTGAGTAGTGCCGCTGGTGGACGTGGTGGATAGCCCTTATGCTCTTGTCTGGATGAAATCTCATTTCTACTATCCAAATTTGAGCTGGTCCTCTGCATGAAAGTTTTTGGAAATTGTCTTTTCCTTCCACCCACCAAATTTCAGATCATTTTGAGCACTACAACTCGATATATGGGTAAAATACTAAGCAGTGCTGCTGGTGGATGTGGTGGATAGCCCTCATGTTCTTGTCTGAATGAAATCTCATTTCTACCATTCGAATTTGACCTAGTCCTCTTATGAAAGTTGTTGGAAATTTTTGTTTCCTTCCACCCACCAAATTTCAGATCATTTGGACTTCTAGAACTCTAGTTATGGGTAAAATGTTGAATAGTATTTAGGCTAGACTGCAAGACAGATTCAGACTTCTCTTTTGTGGCCAAACTTTGAATTTGAA